>NC_143551.1:87670000-87947500 GCF_054136105.1 Typopeltis vanoorti | reverse complement strand
GGGTAGAAACGAACTCTTCTACTGAAGAGTTTAGCATGACGAAAGATGAAAAACATCTTCCGACCAAATTCTAATTAATTTAATATTTGATTAGATTAATTTAAATCCCTTTATATTTTATATTATTTACAGGGTGTTCGGGATAAATTTGACAGTTTCGTAAGGAAAAAGAAAATCTTCTTTGTATCTATTAAATTTAATGAATTGACAAAAAAACATTACAGGCAGAGTTAATTACAATACTATCAACAAGATTTACTCAAAATAACCACCATTAGCATCGATCACAGCTTCAATTCTGCTTCGGAACCTCGAACAAGCTGATGCTACAGTCTCCCTGGGAAGGGCCGCAAAAACTGTTTTAATTTTATCCATTAACTGGGCTTTTGTATTACTGGAAGTGCAATTGGTGTCTTTTTCAACTGCGCCCCATACAAAATAATCCATGGGGTTAAGGTCTGGGGAGTTTGGAGGCCAAACATTTGGACTGGTGAAGTCGTAGAAATTTTCAGACAACCCTTTTTGACTTTTCCCAGAGGTGTGGCAAGGGGCCGAATCCTGCTGCCATACATACGGCCTACCATTGGCTACCCTTGTTATCCAGGGCTTGACTACAGTTAGCAACTCCACGAACAAAGCCCGAATTCCAATGCCAGGGTTCTTCAACACCTGTTCCTGCAGATTTGCGAGGAATTCTGCTGTACGAACGCAATCAGATCGTCTGCTAGGGATCTTTCTTCTTGCTACATCCTCGTAGTCACCATTGCAAGTCTCTAGTTCATGCCTGATTGTTTTTACTGTATTCGGGGAGCATTGGGCAGCAGTCGTAATATCCTTATTTTGATGGCGGGCACGAATCATCATGATACAAGTTATTCTCTTCCATGATTCAGGTGGGTTCCAGCTATCCATCCTTTCTGACATCTTGTATATGAATGAAGAAGGGTCCAAACTTTTAAATGAAGAGAAGTGTGTGTTAATACATGTAACTTACGGAAAAATATAATTAATTATAAATATGTCAAATTTATCCCGAACACCCTGTATATAATATTTTTAGAATTAATGCGGATATATTGATATGATTTAATTTATATATATTTATATTAGACTTTTTGTAGTATTTACTTTTGTATTTACTATATTAGACGAAGTTTTTATCCATTTTTTGCGATTTATGTTGTTATTATCGAAGATTCTTTTTTTAAGTAGATGATTCAGAAGATAGGTTCTCAATACTAATACACATCATAGATTTTACAACTTCGTAGTTAGGCTTTGAAATGCATATGAAAATGACTTTGAAGTCCATCTGAAAGTTGCTCAGTCCTAGTATAATTATGTATGTAGCTCCATTTCTTCCTCACCACTCGAAGGCCTTTATGTTGCAGAACAGCGTTGTATCCCTTTGTTATTTACTGGCAACGTAAGCCCAAGTCAAGAAAGAACTCACGTTACCCGCGGTATTCTAAGAAGGTTGTTTCGCTAGTGGACTGTGTAGCAGAAGCATAAAAGACTCGTAGAGAGAGAGAGAGAGAGAGAGAGAGAGAGAGACGTGACTAGAGTATTCAAACAAAAGTGGATGCGCAGCTGCCACAGACTTTCGGTAGGTGAGACTTAAATCTCTCCATTTCCGAGTAGACCCGTCTGGTAGTTTGTTAGCTAGCGATGCATACCAAATCAGTTACATTTATGTCCTGTAGTGCTCCCGTCTTGGTTGTGTGTTGTTCAAGAGATAAGTCCAACCAACTCATTTAACATCGTAGAAGCTTGTAAGCTAAGGGTAACGGGTTAATTAGGCGATACGAAAACACGTTTACCCGCATAAATAAACGATAAGAAAGTGCTTGTGAGCAGTGCCATCTGGGAATTAAATTTGGTACTACCATCGCTTTTCATGTTCAACTAATTTTTTTTTTTTTTTTTCCGGACCAGACTCATTGTTACCTTCGCTCTTTTACTTGTTTTATAAAGAAATAGTTTAGCATTTAGAAGAAATAGTTTACCATTTACAACTCTGTGTTAGCGAAATATTAATAATGAAAAACAGCAAAGCTATTTTTCCATGCCGTTGTTGATTATCGTTATTGTTGAATATTTCTTATAGAAGCTGTCAGGCCGTACTCATTCGTGATTTAGTAATGCACTGTGTGTGTGTGTGTGTGTGTGTGTGTGTGTGTGTGTGTGTGTGTGTGTGTGTGTGTAGGCATTTTGTTCCAAAAATCCAAACCATAGAAAAGGAAACAAAGAAAAAGAATGGAAATCAGGCCGTTCCACTTGCGACTTGTACTTCAAAATCCAAATGAACTCTCGCTTCGAATGTCTCAGAAAGAATTCAAAGCAGACTACTACGCATGCTTCAAGAAGTCGCAAATAAGTGTTCACCAGAATTGAGTTTTAAGATCCTCTTCCTTCTAGGGAATGTGCAAATTCTGCAGATATAGGCGAAACACAACTCTGCGTTACCGAAATGTTAGAAATATTAATAATGATAAAATAAGAGCACAACCAGTCTGCAAACTTTTAATAGAAATCAACAATCCTTGAAGGATTATCAAACGATCGTAATGAAATCGTCTGACCCCCCCCCCTTCAGACACAGTAATTATTCCTTTTAGACGTACCATTCTGAATGGGGATCAGAATTCGGAACATTTCCCCATTGTAGATATTCCAGTCTGCTCAGAATGTTTTAAATTTTTATTTTCGCTTTTTCAAAGAATTAAGAATTAGACTAAGCTGAGTACCACCACAACTATGCTTGTCTCAACAAATGTGAACAAAAGAGAAATATACATTCTTTGTTTCCAAACAAATCAAGATGCACTATACATAGGACGTTGAATTATTTGGGATCTTCCGTTCGTTATCTTTTCTGTATCTTATTTCTGTTGGAACTTTCAAATTCTGCAAGTGATTTCGTTCAGCTGTGACTTGACTTAAAAGTACACACTTACCACATTAAGCAGCAGTGTTAACGCACCATTAGATTCCCTACAGGAGATATTTATCAATCGTTCCTTCCCTGATGTATAACCTGGAAACCTTAGTAATGGTGTGCAGGGCTACGAGCATTTGTATCTCTCTCTGTCTTCTTTTACTGATAAGGTTTGTACTTTTCTTGATCACTAGCTCTTCCTCGTTTCATTGCTCATCCGCCCGCCCTACCTCAGCTTTAAATGCGACGGAGCGCACAAGGGAATAACAAAAAAAAAAAAAAAAAAAAAAAAACCCTGCTTTTCTCATCCAGCCTGCTATTGATATTCGATAAAGTCAAGCACAAATGTTTGTGGTACTGTAAAGAAAAAAAAATTACATTATCTTCAGGATGTAACCCATTATGAAAAAAAAAAAAAAAAAAAACAGAAAAATACATTTCGAACTACGTCAAATAAATCATTTTCTTTTTATTATTATTTCTGCTTTCTCTACCAATGAAGATTGAAACTAAATGTGTATTAGCTGAAGACGAATCTTATGATTCTTTGTGATAGTTGCTTTTGGATTTTTTTTCGTCAACTGTTGTGGCAATCGCGGATTTCTTGGATTTAGTCCGATTTATACTTTATGACAAACGACTTCGTCATCGCCTAGACGGATTTAACTAGCGTTTCTCTGTTATCTATCCCCCTCTTTTCATTTTTTTTCCCTCGTTACTTTTTTTTTTTTTTTCGCAAAGAAACGTTGATGTGTTAAAATGAGTTTCAAATCACCAAGCTATTTCTTATAATTTGTGTTCTTTCTTAGTTCCTAGTTTTTCTTAGGTTTCCTACTTCCTCTCCTCATTTCAAACTACTTTTCTAATATCTCTGTGGCTCTGGATATATTATTTATAGACTCAGAGCAACAAAACATTTCATTTTATTTATTTTATGAAATAGATGCATTATTTTTATATACAAATACAGTCATAGATTCTCAGAGATAGCGAGACATGTTTGTGTTATTGTGAGGCATATATCTACGTGTTATTGTTGCAGGTTGTTGAGTAATTATCAAGTATGTGGACAAGGGATACCTGATCTTTAGCTGCTACTCTCTGAGGACACGAGAGAGATCAGCTATCTAGTGAAAACGTTCATAGTCAAGTTGGATTTGGGCAACTTGGTTACCATAGTGACTAAGCTTTCTTTTGTGTTGCTAGGATTTTGTCAGCCTACGTTCCAAGAAATGCAAGCACAAAGAAATAAACTTCACCATTTCTGTTGATCACAAGAATTTAAAGATTCACGTGGACCCAGCAGAATTTTTTGTCAAAAAAAAAAAAAGAGTAAACTGCCGAGCCTACGGTTTTTTCCCTCCACAAAAACTCATTTGACATTTCCAAGAGTATTTATTTTTCTTAAGAGTAAATGAAATCCACGGGAATAAAAAGGGAAACGAATACAAATCAGTGAAGGTATTATTATGTTTTTTTTTAGTCCGTTTAATTTTGTAAAGCTCTGAGTTAGTAAAATATAATTTAAGAAAATGTCAATGGTTGAGGGGACAATAATAATAATAATAATAACTCATGTTTTAAAAAAACGTGTGTTGATATATAAATATATATATATTTTAAAAGGTAGATTTAAAAAAAAAATAATATATGCTAATTTACAAAAAAAAAAAGTAATTTAAAACGTGCCAATTTAAGGAAAAAATTAATTTAAATTTACACGAATTTATTTATTAAATAAATAAATAATAATAAACTAAAAATAATAATTAAAAAAAAAACTTCGAAAAGAATTTAAAAAAAAAAGGTGCTGGTTTACAAAAATCCAATTTTAAATGCTCTAAATTAGTTTTCATTTTAATTTCCGCAAACCTGGCCATGGCTCTGTCGGCCATATCTGTTTGTTAACATAAAAAGGATCCATCATAAAAGACACTATTAAAAATAAGATCCTTTCCTCACTAACCAACAGTATATACATCCGCTTGCTGCTAATCTCAATATTTTCGCACGTGTTTGCAAAATTTTTAATCTTAATTATGGTAATCGTTGTAACGCCTTAAGATTTTTGTAAGATTCATTACGAGGAACACATTAAAGCTTGGGAGGGCGTACCCATGAAAGGAGGCGACCGTTAGAACGACAGCGAGAATTTGAGGTCCTATTAAAACTTGCTCCAACCAAAAAAGAATTTTTGATTACGCGTTCCAAACAATGGGGAAAATGTCCATTACCTGACTGTGTAAACAATGAGAGAAATTTCTGCTATCTCATGCGCGCGCGCACAAGGAGACCTCGAGCATTAAACAACGCACGAAATGGCCGTGACCTCACCCGCTAAGTAGCAGCATCTTGTCCATATTATTTCGCCATGAAGAGCTAGTGATGCAACCTGAATATTAGAAGCGTTAATATCCCACCGATCCTTTGTAACACAGTAGAAACGTTTCACGACTTTTAAAGGTATTAAAGAGAAGAACTTTAACCCATCGAGTGTGTTAGTGAAGAAAACTGTGGATCAGAATGATGCTCTCGGTATGTTAATTTAACGTACTCGCCTTCAGCAAATGTGCGCCTGCGTGAATTTTGATAAGCGTATTTGTTGTTGGTTCACGCAAATATTGCAGAATATATAAAAAGTTTTAATGAATAGATCATAGGAGTTACAGATATATCAAATGTTAAATGTTGAAAATTATATTACATTATATTTAAAATTTTGCTTATAATAAAATGTAAAGTTTAAAACAAGATAAATATTTTTTAAAATATTTTTTGAAAGAAAAGTTGAACAGTAATTAAATAAAGAAATAAAAAAAACACCAATTAATAGAACATACCAGTTTTAAATAATATAAAAAAGTTATTAAATATAATTATATATATATATATAATAACGAATATTTAGCAAGTTATTAAAAATAAATATTGTTCATTATTAACTACTGTTTAAGAGAAATGCAAGTTGTCAGAAAAATTAAGTGAAGTGTTTTTCTCTCAATATTAACTACTGTTTAAGAGAAATGCAAGTTGTCAGAAAAATTAAGTGAAGTGTTTTTCTCTCAATATGCATAGCAGTGTTCTATATTTTACATAAATCATCATACAGAGAAAGGACCATAACAGGAAAAATCAAAATTTCCTTCCTTTCCAAAGTACATCAACATGATTGATAGTAATGACCTTTTTCTTATTCTCTAAACGTTCTTTCATTGCTTTTAAATATCCTTTGAAGAAACATTATATTTAAATCTAGTCATTACACCATTTTACCAAGTTATTATTTCAACATTTTTTCTTAATGATAACATTCGCTGAGCTCTTTGAAACATCACAAAACTAATGTTTTCGTGACTTGTAGCGTCTGGAGAAAATTGCGAAATCTTTAATGTGGCCTTATATCTTTAAGTTAATAAATTTAGATTGGCTATAAAACATTTCAATGTTCAAGACATTTGTAAAAATTAAATAAAATGATGAAAAGCGGACCTATTATCAGAAGATGGACATTACATAAAAACAGATGCTCTTTTTTCCCTATTAGCATTTATGAAAATCTTTACTGGCGGATTCTTAACTGATTGTTCAATAATAAGACAGAAAGAATTTCCAATGAATTTATTAACAGAAATTATTAGCAAAACAAAAAAGAGGGGAATTCATATAGACGGCAAGCCACCATACAAATAGAACGGCAGAGTAAGGGGTGAACTGTGGGAGAATGCTACGCGATCTGAAACCGTAAAGTTTGGTGTCTTTCCACTGTGTAATTCCCTACTTTAGCTACCTACATAGAGTCAGAGCAGCTTAGTAGCAGCACATCCTCTTTATAACCAGCAGACTGGTTGGCATCCCGTTGTAACACGGGTATTTAATAAAACCATTTAGATAGTAGATGAGTCTCATTCGATATCGCCAGTTGGGTTATTAGGGGATGAAGTAACTTGAAAAAAATACTGTCTTTAATCTTAGACAAAGGACAAATATTGTCTAACCCTTTGCTTAGCTATGATGCTTAACCTGTTATATGTTTCCAAACTTTTGAAAGATGCCTTTATTGCCATAAAAAGCAGAGGGACGAAAATAAAGCATGGAACAACATAACATCTTGTGACAGCCCTCAGCTAATCACGTCATCTCACCAACAAGCGTGCACTGTTTACCATCAGACAACTTTTCCTGATAATGTTCAAGACTGAACATCTCTTTTCACTTTGAAATTTGCGAATTGAATTAATTCATTCATTTGTTCTCACGATTGCAAGGGTGAATCTATGTTCAGTCACTAGTAATATTGGTATGATTATACATGCAGTCTTTGCCGTAATATATATATATATATAATTCGCCATTTTGACCATGTGACTCCATGTGCCGTATGCGCTGTACTGTAGCAAAGCGCTCTGCCGTCAGAGTTTGCTACAAGACTTCGATAATTTTCAATATGCATTACATCTTCAACTCACAAAAATCGAAAAGCTATACGTTGTTCTTCTTTTATACGTATCAAATGAACAACCATGCTAACATGAGTTTTATTCAGCAAATCGACTTACTAGGTCAAACAGATAACTTTCCTGGCAGATATGTCATCTGTGGTGAAAGGCCAATAATAATAATAATAAGAAGAAGAACCCATAACGAAAAGAATAACGAAAGTTTCATGTTTACAGTGCGTCCGCTCTTCAGCGAGATGAATCTATAAATAATTAAATCAATAAATAAAACTCTAAACCTTTTCTTTCATGTTACTTGATTTTCTGTAGGGATGAGCTTTAGCCGTATTCTGTGTTATAGCGCATCCCAAACTCTAAGATTAGCTGCACCCATTAATCTATTAATCTATTGAATTTTTAATTCACAACAGAAATTCATTGCTCGAGATCGAGGGAAAAAATGTTTCTTGAATTAAGTTGAAACAAAATTAATATATATACATATTTTTAATTTATAAATATATATAAAATATAAATTAAAAATGTTATATATTTATATATATATATATATATATATATATATATATATATATATATATATATATATATATATATATATATATATATATATATATATATATATATATATATATATATATATTTTTTTTACTTTTTGCAACGGAATTAATAAGAATATTCATATTATAAGTTACTGATTTCGCTAAGCAAGTGTATGAGGAATTCTGCTTTTTCCATCCTATCACCTCTAATGTCTAGACAAGAATTAAAAAACTTATAAATAAAGTTTTTTTTTATTAAATATATGCTTTAAATTTTATGTAATTATATAATTTTATTTTGCAATTGATATTTCAGATATAGTTTCAAATAAATAAATAAGAAATATTCTGAAAATTTCTATATCTTCTATATATGAGATACACACTTTAATTGTTACGAACAATTTTTAAATATTACACTATAAAATTTCATTAATTAGGCGGTGGTTGTGGATTTCGGAGCGAGTTAATCGACCGTGGGATACGGTGATTAATACCCTTGGAGGGTAATGGATGGCAATGCTGTAGCCAATGAAGTTCTAACTGAGGCGCGGCTATTGCTGTTACCCTCCTGCCATGATCAGAACTTTAATAGCTCAATAACACCTTATCCCTACACTGTCCTCTACAAATAACGGGGAAGATGAAAAGCATTCTTGCTTCGCCCCTTTAAACCAGTCCTTATAAGGACTATATATAATTAAAGGTTTAAAGATAAAGTTATATTGAAATAATAAAAATAATTTTGAAATGATGAAAAAATTATTTATATATATTAAAATAATAAAAATAATTTTGAAATGATGACAATTGTATAATGAAATTATATTAAAATAATAAAATATATTAAAATAATAAAAATATATTAAAATAATAAAAATATAATTTTGAAATGATGAAAATTGTAATGAAATTATTATATCCACTTATAAATATAAATGGTGATGCTATTATATTATGAGTCTTAAAATTGCATTATTCATACAAGTTTTCGAATGAAATTTCATTTTATTTGATTGACTTTCCAATTCTGGATAAGATTTACTACGGGAAAATTATTAGGGTTACACTTCCCTTTAAAGCAGGTTTTTCTATAGCTATCTAGAAATGAACGATTAATCTACTCTTAATCCCAGTTTTTAATTAATCATTCTTCTTTTTATTTCTTTTATCTTTTTTTCATATAGATGCAGGATCAGAGCAGACGGGAGGACCCGATGGCACGTGAGTATCCCCCACCTGCAGCAGTAGATGATGTAGTTTCTCTTGAGGCTCAGATTACGGTGGCTGAGACCAAGGCGGACAAGTGGGGCCGAACTCGGGAAGAAATGATCCAACATCAGGTCGATTACAATGGCAACGGAAGATCGGAGTCGCTAGTAGAGAAAACAAGGATCGAAGAGGGTTACGATATTGACGATGACTATGCAAAACAGGGGGAGGATGAAGATGAAGAAGACGAAGACAGTGATGAAGAACTCGAAACCATCCCCTCAATTCTACAACCCCTCCCCTACTACGATCGTAGTCCGGGTGAGGTATACACCATTCCTGAAGAAGAAGAAGAGATTACTTCCCCCACCCAGACAAAACTAGCCGATTCAGACCTGAATTCCGACACTGCATCTTCACTAATCAGATGGAGAGGTAAAAGCCAGCAATAGCTGGGGATTTACGTGTCCGGTGTCAGCTGCTGAGATAGGAGCGCCACCTAGATGGTGTACGACTAAATAACTTCCGAGTAAACAAAATGTTACCGTGTATATTTATACAATATAGTTCTGTATTAATGCAGTTTCTGTCGTCAGACTTGAACGGTTTTTTTATTTAATGGGAGAAGGGAATATTATTTCTCATTAATTGGTGATAAACGTTGAGTCTTTGCATTCAAAAAATAACTGAACTGGCATGTCTAAATTTTTAATTGTGAGATTAATTTCAGATTGCGACATCTAGTATTAAAACGATAACTAAATATATTGCTAAAAAGTTAACTTAAAATCGGCTTGCTAACTACAGATATTAATGACAAAAATGTATCGTTGATCACTTTATTTTAACATACTTGTACAGATAGCAAAATACTTTAAAGTGATTCTGAAAGCCGAATTGATTTCGAGATCGATAACATTCGTTTTCTCCTTCTCAGCAGCAGATACTTTGATGGCATTGTGTTTGTGCTCACAGAGGGCATGGGGATTGCCAATCAGACTGTGACTCACAAGGCAAAGTTACACAGGTAGAATTACGTACTAAGTATTTATAATAATACGATAGGCGAATATTATATTCCGCCTAGAGTTACAGGTGGAAATTTTGTCTGCTGTGATCCACCTGGTGGACATATCGCGAATTAGGTTTGTGCCTAACAATTTCAAGGGTGATGAATTAATTCTCACCAAAAGAATAATGTTTAAAACAATAAGAAACTATGAAAGAACAAAAGACGAATAAAAATCTTAATACGGCCATTTCTTAAATAAGAAATGAACTTAGTTGCCCTTGTTGTAATTAGAATCACTCTCAGCCTGAGTAAGACAAAAAAAGTACAAATAAAGAAAAAGAAAGAACCGCATGCAGGAAATAGATAAAGATAAAAAAAAAAAAAAAATGTTAGAATATATATATATATATATATATATATATATATATATATATATATATATATATATATATATATATATATATATATATATATATATTCTCCTTCTCATATATATATATATATATATATATATATATATATATATATATATATATATATATATATATATATATATATATATATATATATATATATATATATATATAAACAGATCCTCAAAATAAAATAAAAAATAAGACACTGAAATGGAATACGTGAAAAATAATGAGTTCCATGAAAAAAATGAAAACGAATGTTCATTAATGTGCTTAGCTATGACAATAATAACTCACAAAATTAAAATAATTCCTTCAGAAACTGATATTGTAACAATGTCCATAAGAAATATTCAAGACTTAGGCGGATGTACTAAATCCAGGAAATACCACCTAGATATTGTTATCCTTAGTCTTTTTGCTTACTTCACACTGTTGTTGCATATGGTCAATATTAAAATTTTCAGGTCAGTAACCAATCAGTCTCGCTTATTGTGCCTCTTATGCAATCTCTTGCAAAGTTTCTAACGCCATAAACACGTATTATTGAAGTTTATGTATGTTTGTTTGTTTTTAATTAGAATGCATCGTCTACCTAAGCAAAAGTCCTAGTTTTCATAACATTATATGTAAAATATATGCATTTTTGAAAGCATTTGTCAATTTTCAGATTTATTTCTGAATAGAAAACTTACGTTGATGGTTATACTTGATTTCGGAAAAAAATATTATCACAAAACTCTTTTGTTCTTTCACTTTTGAAAACGTGTATACACATTCAGCAAGAGAAAAAAAATGTCGTAGGATTTCTATAGAAATAAAAGGAGAAATTCCGGAACTTAAAAGCTTTCGAAAACGTTTTGTATAATAAAAGAGACTAAACTCATTTAGAGAAATAACTGCTTATAATGAAAATCAAAAGCGTAGATTATATAATCGGATGTTATAGTTGACCTAACTTCAAAACTAAACTAAAACAAAGGCATAAATAGTCATCGGTAATTCTATCAATAACTAAATGTCAAGCTGATTGGCACACAAACCCTTGCCGCCAGTGAAATAAGTGTTTGTAAAACAGCACATCAGAGCTGATTCCTCCCCTCTCCCCTACACTGTGTCCCAGCTCGCCTACAGCTTTGTACCAGCCTGTTTGCCAACTGGCAACCGGTGTCTTTTGTTTCTGCCTGCACTTTATTCCTATTACGTGGCTATCTGACCATTTCGATGCCATCACCTTGGGCAAATAAAACTTATGAAAATAAGCAAATGAAGCTCAGATGTGCTTGTTGTCATCCCATTTGCCGGCCCTTCTTTTTTCTCTATCTGGTCCACGCCACCCAATCTGTTGCTATCAAGAGAAAGGTGGAACTTTCTCTCTATTCTTTTCACTTTACTCCATCCTATTCTTTATTCTGTTTGTTTTTTCTTTCTCTTATTGCAACTACCTTTCGCTTGTTATCTCTTCACTTTCCTTGCCTTGCCGACAACGAAGAGGAAGTCTAAGAAGTGGCATATTGCTAATCGATGTAAGAACCATTCCTTAGACATTTTCTTCGCCCATCGGCCTCACCTCTCTCTCTTTTACTCTCTCTCCGAAAACATACTCCTCCACCCCTCCTTCCGCCATCTTCACGCATGCTCCGTGGTTCTCTTTTGTGTAGTATTATACTGATGTATTGATTCATGTTAATCGTTATGTTTGTAGACTCTAAAACTAATCAAAAATGTTGGAGAGAGAGAGGGGAAGGAGGCTGGAAGGTGGTGAAATATTTCACTCATTACAGATCAATGGGTTATTTCTTCGCTTTCCAGGTGTTGGCCAAGCGTATCAACGTCCAATTCAGCAGTCCCAACAAGTTCCGGGTCAACAAACAACTCCCTACCAGTTCCAGCCTACTCAAGAGATCAGACCACAGCAGCAGCAACCAGTACAGCAAACACCGGCCCTTCCTGCTCAGTACCCAATGGTGCCTCAACAATGGGGTGTTTCTCCAGCTTCAACGACTATCACCACAGTGGTTTCGACGCCTTCTATGAAACAAGCTGAAAGAGCAGGAGCCATTCCCCGAACTGTTCCTCTGATGTCTCTTTCACAGACTTTGCAACAAACTCAACCACCTGCACAGCAATGGGTAACCCAATCAGGCCAAACAACGATTCAGCAACAACAAGCACAACAAATGGTCCAGCAGCAACAACAGCAAGTACTACAACAGCAACAACAACAGCAGCAACAACAACAACAACAACAGCAACCAAAAACTCCCCAGTCGTCTCCTAAGACGAAACCTAAAACTATTGATCTCCAAGCTCAGAAAAAGCAAAAGCAAAAACCCGATCCTCAAGACTGGTCACCAGTTACCGACCTTTCTCCCATCATGGATGTGTCACCATCGGTGGAGGCAGCAGAACAAGAACTGATGGAAAAGTTCCGTGAAAAAACTGAAGATGATGAATCGAAGCCTTTAATTCAAGCCAATATTCCACGTGCAACTAGCGGGACCATCTCAGGAATGCTAGCTGATTTCAACAAAGCACTCGGTTTAGCGGGGGCATCTCCAGTAGATGAATCGCGAATAGTGGCAACAACCGACTATACTGTCGGCGGAGCAATGATACCATCGCCAGTGCCAGGAATAATGGTGGTACCAGACATGCAAAAAGATCAAAATCAAAACTTAGTACAACGACTCCCACAGCAGTTCCAGCCAGACCAGTTTCAGCAACAGCAGCTCATTATTCAGACTCAGCAGCAAATGATTCAGGTGCAACAACAGCAACTTCAGCAGCAGCAGCAACAAATGGTTCAGCAAATGACTCAGCAAGAGCTCCAGCAATCACCTAGAAGAATTCACCGCCGTCTTCCGCAGCCAACGATGGAGCAGATGCAAACTGCCGTTGCCATAGCAGCGCAAGCGCCAAGAGGTAAAGTTCCCACTCAAACACGTGTAGCAACGGTACCTGCTCAATCGATGGTTACCACAACTGCTGCCACCCTGGTGGCAACTGGAACTTTATCAATGACTCAGCGACCTGTTTCTCCCATGATGCCACGTAAAAGCGAAGGCCAACAGTTTACACTTCAACAACAACAACAACAACAGCAACAACAACAACAACAGGCGGCCATGATGAGAATGTCCACACAGATTCAAGTCGACCAGCAAAAGCTGGTTTCCCAGCAAGCGGCAAGCATGATCGCAGGGAGTCAGTTGCAACAGAGAGTCATAGGGATTACAACAGGTTACACAGGAGATACAACAGTCTTGACCTCTGCAGTACCTGTGACGACTGTGGTGACAGCGACTTTAGCATCTGGATCTATGACGCCGCAACCACTTCCAGGCCAGTACATCATGACCGGAGCTGGCGTAGTGTCCCATCTTTCATCAACTCCTCTAGACGAATATGGCAGAACTAGTGGCCGAACCACAATGTCAGCACTAGGAGGTCCGTCCCCAATTCCTGCATCATCGACTTCAGTAACACCAACTCCATCTCGGGTAAGTGCAAATGGCATTTAATGTTAAGGATGTATATTCTATATTATAAATTTCTTTAAGAAAATAGCAATTTGTTAATAGTATTTGTCATTTGGAGCTTTCAGTATATCTAATGATAACGTAACTTGTCGATGCGTACGAAATATTTGCTATATGGAGTGCCGGGAGATGCTAAGTGTTCCAGTGCATCAACACAACAATAAAATTCAGAAAAATGCGAGGAAGGATATTGTGTGCCTAAATTATCCGCATATTGTATTAAGACTAAAGGGAAATATGCACTTTTTTTTAATTTTTTTCTCAAAAACCAGTTTTATTCAACATTATTAGTATAAAAAAAATTTTGAGAATAATGCAATACACATATGGGTTTTTTTAAAGCATAGTTGGCCATCCTACAATCGTAAAAGTTTTCTTGCTCTTTTCCCTATTTAGACGCTATTCATCTTATAATTGTCTGACGATGGTTTATTTGAGTATTTTGAATATGTTTGTTTATTCTTTTATTTTATTCCCGTTTTTTTGAATTTTCTCTTCTTTTGTTCTATTTTTTTCTCCTTATTCACCTATTATTATTATTATTATTATTATTATTATTATTATTATTATTATTATTATTATTATTATTATTATTATTATTATTATTATCACCTATTATTATTCCACTAGGGGGCATCCAGTATTTCAGCAAAGAGGAGAACAGCAGGAACTTTACAAAAAAGTGAAAAAGCTCTATTTTTCAAAGTAGATGCTTTTTATCACTGATGGGAGACAATTACTTATTTATTAGAGGCCTATGGGCCTCCAATAAATACAGTAGTAGTATCACATCGGGCAATAAAAGTCATCTGCAAATATCCATGCACGAAATGGTATTCGAACTCACTACCTATAGGCTAGCTAGCCTAGGATGATACGAGAGCCATGAAGTCCATACGGGTATGGCATCATCTCATAAAACCGATAAGGCTGCTGGTTGGATTGTACGAGTATTTCGATCTGAAAATGTTTAGTGTGTTTCCTGGCTGGTTCGTCTAGTTGAGGGACGAAAAACTGGAGTTTCCAGGAGTGGAACCTTCTTCTCCTATGAGACCGGTTAACTCACTGTCCGCTGAAAAGCAGAGATAAACATTCTCGTTTCCTAGACAAGATTCAAACCCAGGTTTTTCCAACGAAGGACTTCGTCGAAATCGACTGAGCAACGGAAGCTCACGACCTATTAGAGAGCAGCATCGAGATGACAATGCTTGCAATAAATCCTTGAAGCTAGAATGAAAATATCCAAGCTCCGAAATAATTAATTAGGATAATAATAAATGCGTTATTATTATTATTATTTATAATAATAATTAGTATATATTTAGTATACTTTAGTATAATAATTATTCATTATAATAATTGGCAATAAAATTATTTCCGCATATGATTTATTGACTGCAGCAATGCTACCGTAAAAGAGCCTCCGTATACCGAGTATAGTTCACTCGGTATCGACGATGCCCTTTGTTCAGAAAGACCTGGATTTGAATCTCGTCTAGTATGCGAGGAGCCTCTTTAAGTGCTTTTCAACTGAAGGCGAGTTAGTCAGTCTCATACGGAGGTTGAAGAATGTTTTCGTCGTCGGAACATATTTTCATTCTGCACAGCAGGTAATCTGGCCAAAAGAATGCACTCCACATATGGTAGGAAAGGAATTCACTGGCTTCATAGATGTAACTGCTTCGGCTGTACTTTCAAAAAAAAAAAAAAAAAAAAAAAAAAAAAAAAAAAAAAAAAACATTCTGCCGGAAAACTTAAAATATAAAGACTTGAACTTGTTCCTTACTGTTCCTCCTTCAGATCGGTAAGACATCATTCACAAAATTTGGTTCTCTGTCTTATGTTGATTTACCGCGCCAATACATTCCAGATATGTGTGAAGATCCACGAAGGACAAGTTTTGCCATTCTTTTCTACCAACCCATTTATGATGAGCCGGGACGATGCAGGTGAAAGAGAATATCTAATACACGGACAGTAGCTGGCAAGCAATTATTTTGCCTCACAAGTAACGCACACAACTAATCGAGTTATAAAATGAGTATCTGGAAGTACCATTAACCTTCTTGAAGCTGCAAAGACCATTATTTTGCTATAAAATGGTAATTTAAAACAAGCAAATATCCTATCATATTCACATTGCAAAAGCAACATAAAACGTGAGGGTATGCATTTCTAGAAAGTAAAAGTATACAGATGATTTGCTCTACTAGGTTAAGTAATGTACTATAATTTACAATATAGGAATAGTCCTGTTTTCTAACAAATAAGGATTAAAATGAATTAGAATATAACTTTTTATTAATACCAAACTTATCAATGTTTCAAATAGAGGTAAAAAGTTATAAAGAAGTAAATTGTTTGGAGAACATTTAAAAGAAAAATATATAAAAAGTTTTCAAGTTAGAAAACAAAAATTTAACTTACGATTACAAAATAAAATTTCTCTAAACTATTAGACAGTGTTGTTCTACAGAATAAAATCACTTCAATGTTTAGTTTGGCTCTCTCGTCTGAACGAACAATAAATCGTTGAGTTCCTCTATGTTATAAGGGTTTTTAATTGGCTTTTTAAATAACAATTCACCCACGAAATGGTGCAGCTTATATCACTGAAGATGGATCAAGGACTCTATAATTTGGAAACCCTGATCTATTCACCAAATATGGTACTTTTTAAGAAACTTCAGTTCTCCAATAAGCAGTACATTGGTCTCCCACCGACTGATAAACTTCTCCCACCTAAGTGAGCCAATTCAAACTGGGTAAAACAACCCTCACTCAGTCACTAGATATAATAAGTTTCTCTTCTAGTAGACCTTCGAAGTCGTACTGTAAGAGCATACACCTTACCTATGTACATCCATTAGATACACTGCAGGATCATTCTGCAGTTCCCTCACCTCTGTCACTACTGATAGATTCAACAGCTAAGTTCTTTGTACTCTTACGAGGATAAAGCATAGGCAATTGCATGCAGCTGGTAGAAGACAGCTTGAAGCGGTGCACAGCTTCATTATAACATCTTCTTCTTCTTCTTCTTCTCTCTCTCGCTCTCTCTCTCTCTCTCTCTCTCTCTCTCTTTGCTGTCTTGAGTATGACGTTTAGAAGGGCTGTACTATTTTCAACCACATGTTTCGCTTGATCACAGATATTAGTTATAATAATGTTTGCTAGACTTTGGGTATTTGAACGTCTGTCTTTTGCATTATCAAATGTTCCCAACGGTTAATTTGGTTATCAGTTGCATTAGAATTTACGAACTCACAAATAAGCATCATAGCATCGTATTATAATATCGCTTACGAATGCAGTCGGAGACTCATCTTACCCCGAATTATTCGATCCTCTAATTAAATTGCACTGTCCTAGCAAACGTTAAAGGATGAATAATATGTAATACAAAATAACTGCTTAACAAATTATCGGATTTAACGCATTCATCATTTGGGGAGGGGGGAGAAGGATTATACAAGGTCCGAAGTCATTATTTATAATCACCACTATTAATACTTTTTATCTAACATATATAACTTATTTTCAATGGCTTATTTTACTGGAAAATATTTCATATTATTTTTGTAGAGGAACAGAATGCATTTAGCCTGTTGTTAAACTGTCAACCACATTGTCAAACTTTAAATAAACAATTCAACGAATTTAATTAAACGTCCATATATTTGCAATATACAGCACAAAAAAACCCACAATACCCAATAATAAAACAAAGATGTTAATATTTGGAAAGGCGCATTTCCACAACAAAACTTATTTTAGACAAGATATATTATAATTAAATTATAAAATATAATATTTGAGCCACAGCTAAAACTAGCTGGAATAATAAGAGTAATTCAGAAAGTTTTCGTAGATATAAAAAGGAGTAAGGATAAGTATTTTGCAAATGTTTATGTGAATATTAGTAATTAAAAGAAGTACTACTTGAAGAGCACGATTTACTTGATGATATAATACAGGAAAAGAGCAGCTTTGATTATCTTAAATTACTTGGCCACAATTGATAACGTTGGCGAGAGTGATCCTGCAGTGGTAAACAGATATATCATAGTTAATCAGTCCACTTGTGATCATCTTTAATAAATCCCTAAGTAGAAATAGTGCCCGACGACTGGAAAAGTTTAAGAGTTATTCCAATTCATAAAGGTAACTCATGGCATAAATTAGAAAATTATAAACTAGTGAGTCTTACGAAATTCGTGTTATATGTTAGACAAAATAATGGGAAAATTAGGAATCATACACTGGATTTTCTTAATAAGAACAACTTTCTGAGCATGGCACAGCATGGGATAAGCGGAGATCGGTTATGACAAAATCTGTTATTTTTTATAAAGGATTAACAGCAAAGCTGCAATGGATTTCCATAAATTATTTGGATTTTAGCCAAGAGACTTCATAAGAGCTTGATGACGAAAATGTGACAAAAATATTGATGATCGCCTAGTGAGATTGGGTAGGAAATTGGTTGACAGATGCAGGAAGGAAGGTTTTGAAGATTAATAGAAAGTGCCCACTCAAATTTTTGGTGTTGGGGTCCTTGTTGTTGTTGAACATATTCATAGATGGTTTAGATATCACTGTTAAGAGTAAAATTTCTCTTTTTGATGATGATGATAATGCGAAGATAACTAGTGCAAAAAAATTGCTCGTGACTTCAGTTCTTTATAGGAGATGCTTTTAAAAGACTGGGAAAGGGTACGTTAATTGGAAAGTGGGATTTGAAAATTTTTTTGTAGAGATTTAGTAAGATGACGACATTATTAGCTTAGGATATGAGTTCACGGACAGGTTTTAATAAGAGGTAACGAGTATGTTTATTGGGAATTTTGTTTAATAGGAATTTGAGATCAAGAATCATATTAGCAAAGATACGCATTGAAGCTCAGAAGTTTGTAGATTTCATTAAAAAGAGCTTCGCTTCTGGGAGAAAAGAAGTCATGATACAGTTATACAGATCTGATCAACCAAGGATAGGGATGTAGATCACAACTTTATTCCTCAGGTTTTAATGGAGGTCAAGAGATAGAATATCACAATCATATACTAAGTGAATCTAAAAGAGGAGGCGTGACATTCTATCTGGATTTCGAAGATATATTGTATAATTGCAGTATCTAGAACCAAATCTCAGAAGGCTAAAATGCTACTGCAACTAATGTTTTCTCCGCCACAATGTGGAGTATGTCGAATGCCAGTGAAGTCCAATTGGTGTGCAGCAACCAATTTTAGAATTTTGGAATTACGATAGACATGAGAATGTCCATCTATATGGCTTAGTAAATAATCCGTTACTGTATAATCCATGCTTCGATTGCGACTTAGATTAAATAACAATCTTGAAAATCAAGTAAAGAGAAACGGATTATATGCAGATAAAAGCAAATATCCGAAAGTCTTACAGATTTACTTCAAATATCGTCAATCTCGTATATCGCCATGTACATATCAATCTCCAGTCTGCATAACCATACATAATTTTCGTAACAGCAACTCGGATTTCCTCAATCACTATTCATCTATTTTTGCAATTGCACGTTATTTGACTTACTTCATGTCAAAGGTGGAATTTGTGTATATGTTCGATCTGGTATACCATATCAGAGAGTTTCACGCTTTTCCTTTTTTTTTAAAAAATTTTCTTTCTCTAAAAATCTCCTTCCCCATTAAACTCATTTCTTTTGCCTCTCCTAATTCGCTCCCTTAATTCCATCAACCATTCTGAACGATTTGATTTCCTTTCTTTAACTATTGAAATTCTGCAGCCCAACTAACGGTAAGGCCATCATCCATGGAGAATTTAATGTTCTTAACTCCAACTGTATTTCCTTTCCAACTGCCATAATCTTGCAAGTATAGATCCCAGGCATTTGCTCTCACACAGTGACCTCACACAAATTATTCATATGCCAGAATATCAAGTACTCTAATCAATCTCTGGGTCTTTTTCTCTCTAGTGACTCTTTAAAGTATACTTGGAAATTATCTTCATTAAGAACTACGAATATCGCTTTTATCCTAAGCAATTAATATCAGGGTGATTCATTTCTTCTAGAGCAACTCTCACACAGCAGCACTCACCTGTGTGTGTGTGTGGTCTGACATAGGAATGCAAGTTGCGATGATCTTCCCCATTTCTGTTGGTTGTATTATTGTTTCCATTCTACACTCAGCGTATCATCGAAGCAATTCGTACTGGTATCGAAACATTTATTCCCCATTCTCACACAGCAACTCTCACACAGCAGCACTCACCTGTGTGTGTGGTCTGACATAGGAATGCAAGTTGCGATGATCTTCCCCATTTCTGTTGGTTGTATTATTGTTTCCATTCTACACTCAGCGTATCATCGAAGCAATTCGTACTGGTATCGAAACATTTATTCCCCATTCTACCTTACTTTATGCTCCTTTATCTAAACCATAGTTTTCCAAGGCTGCACAAACGAAAGTTAAGCATATTCGCATTAGCATTAATCAAAATTTCCGTCTTTTTTCTTTTCTGTTTATGCCAAAACTAAGTTATATAGCTCCGACCAATCTATGAACTCCTCCTAAAAAGGGAAAAAAAAAAGAAAACTTGCATTATATCCAAACGACAGCCATGCTTTCCAAACTCTTGTCAAAGTTTGCCTTATTTTTTGCCCAACCATACCTTCCAAGTCTATTGCATTTGGATGGCTTTATTGTATCATTACTTATACAAAAAAAAAAAAAAAATTATTGTCCCTGATATTCTTCCGCAGATGATCGTGATAATTGTACTGCCATTTATTACCATCAAATTACTGCGCAATTTTCCTCATTTTAGCTCTTTTTAACGTAATGGAGAAAACCATTAACACTCGGATCTGACGATACCTGGAATTCTCTCAACTAATAAATGACAACTATTATGGAATCTTCCGCTCTTGTTTAACAAGGAAGGAACATTCTTGCTTATGGCATACATCTTTGGACAAATGCCAGAAAAAAAAACTTTGGGGAATCTCAAGTAGTTGCGCGATATATTTTGTAAGACATTTGATGAAATTTTTCACGAAACACTATCATTTAAGCTTTCCTAATGTATTTGTTTCCTAACTTCAGCAACTGGGTGTCACGCTTTGTGTCTAGATGCATCTTTATCCTAAAACTTTTGTAGTTAATGCAGGTGGTCCAAAAGGTCCTGTTCTTTAACCTACTCTGCATTCTATATATAACAGAAAAATTTTTCTGTTAATTCAATATATTTTGCTGATGTCAGCATAACGCACTCGCTCTTATTTATTTGACAAACCTTATACTAATAAATTACTAAAATTTTAGAATAGTTTCTAAAATTTTAGTAATTTTAGAAACTATTCTAAAATGGTGATCTTCAAACTTTTGGCGCTGATAACCTTGTTAATTTCAATGTAAGTGAAACCCAGTTCTGTCTTCTTTACAGCAACTAGTTTTTCCATTCGTACTTTTTTAAGAATATCCACATTTTTGGACAGGATGAGATTTTCTTCTTTGGATAACTCTTTGTCCCAGTTTTTCTTCGCATACACATATTACAAATATTGTCTTCTCAGCATCAATCAAAAAAGAATGTCTCTTACGCTCAAGGCGTTGCTTGGTACCGTTCCTCTGAACAGCTTCTAACTCTATACAAATTGCAAAACTGCCCAACCATTAAATACTGTTCTCTTATTTCGGATAGATCACCTAATAATTCCCTGAAGATACTTGATTGAGTAAAGAAGAGGGCACTTTAATGGGGTTCACTTTAAGTGGACCCTTAAATTTAATGAAGGTTCACTAAATGGATGGAAAATTTATAGTAGTTTGCTGCACTTAGATGAACCAGACTTTAGTTCGGTTTTATGCATTTTACTTATTTTTTATTCATTTTTTTTTCAGCACTAAGCTAGTCAAGCAATTTATTTTAATAATTGCTTTCAGGGTCGTAATAGGTAATTATGTTTCATTTTTTTTAATTCTTACTCTTCATATTAATGCTGATCTATCAGGAGACTAAAGTCCGAAGATGAAGAAGTCCGAAAAATTCGAAGATGAAGAGGAAACCGTTACCGTTCTGCACAGTGTTTGTTGTTTACCATATTTATCAAATATCAGCTTCCAATGTAAGAACTTCTACTTCGGAAGTGACACATTTATCACTTCCGGATTCATTTCCATCTCCCGTAATCTGCTATATCTGAGACTGAATCTGAAAGCATAGATCGATAAAAGCAGCAGGCCATACATTACAGTTTAAGAACTTTGCTTCTGAGTGGGAGTAATCACTGATCATGCTGCGGGAGTATTTTCTTCGTTTTTTTTCCGTTTTCAAGGTTTGCTTAAGCCTATAAGACGATTTTCGAATGGATGCAAAAAAATTTAACAAAATACTGATGGTTGGTTGTTACAACGTGAAAAACATGTTTACTGATCTAGTATAACCTCTCTCTCTCTCTCTTTCTCATAATCATTTCTTGACTTGGAAACATTTTCAGGAGTTGTTTTACTTAGTTACAAAAAAAAAGGAAAACAACCCTGTTTACTTTTATAGTATGCAGCATCTGTTTTACTCTTAAGATTTTAAGAACCTTCAGTCCACATTTCAATACTTCCTAATTTTAATAACGCATAATTTTAAAATTGTATATAACTTAAACATAATTGTAAAAATGCATTGGTCAATAATATTCTGTTTTCCGCAGGGGAAAAAAGGTTTCTTTTTTTTTCTTTTAATCTCTACGTGATAAAATATTAATAAAATTGTACAGAAATCCATTCGATTTCAGAATATCTTAATTTATCTTTAAATTATTTCATGAGTGGCTAACAATAGTTCTCTAATAATTCATTATGTCCTTTATGTTTTCAAAAATATACAGTGTAAAAAACTAGTATGCCATTCGGGAAAATAGAGGTGAGTCAATTAGTCACTTCGGCTCAGGCTCAGCTGTGTATTTTTCTATTGTTCATTTTCTTTCACTTGTTTCTGCAGAAAATCAACAACAGAAAAAAAAAACAATATTATACGAAATAGAGAACAATTTTAATGTGACAACTTAAAAGTGTTATTGTGAGTTCAATTTTGTATTTCCTGCTAACAAAATACTTGACAACCAGGCTTAAAACTAATGTGTTATAAGTTACTACTAGCCATAAATAAACACAATAAAAATTATCTGCATAATGATCATTTATGCTGAGAATACATACATTTTATTTACTTTTTGTAATAAATAGGGAGCTGATTCGGACAGCCAAAGCGAAACAGATAGCACCAAAGCCGGCAAAATCCGCCGCAAGCTACCTCCACTACCTCAAGACCAAGAACCCACAGCCATTCCAACTCGTCGTACTAAGGATCGCATGCGTACCCTTTCCATGGGAGCTACTCCTCTGGGTCAAGACCGCTCTTGGGACAGCAAAGTACCCCTACGGACCTCTTCGTTAGACGGAGGGATTTCTGCAGCCTCCCTAACGGACATTCTTCGACCGGAAAGCACTAAACCGAGCACCACAGACAGTTACTTACAACTGTTGGCATCGTCAAGACCCACGGGAACCTCGGAGAGCGGCACTGCGGGAAGCATGCTCGGTAGGCGTGACTTAAGTGCACCTCACAGTCTTTCATCGTATCTACGCACTGGCACATCTCTTTTTGGATCCGATCCGTTTGCCTCTCGTATAGATATGAGCGAATCCAATCTGTCTGGAACGAAACTGCCGTCTTATATGAAGACCCTTAAGCAGCAGTTGAGAGAAGAGCTGAAGACAGTCACCGAAGACCGTCGGCGATTGATTGACAGAGATTATTATCGTCGGAGTGAGACCGATCTCTCTTCTCTGGATCCCCATTCTTGGCCAGAGGATAGAGTTTCTCAATACGATTCCTTATCGACTCACCGGAAGATGCTGCACACCACCCCGATGTCTCTGACCACTACCTCGACTCCTAGAAGACAACCAACGACAAGAACTTCCCCTCAGCCATCCCCTAGAAGAACTCGACACCGTAGGCATGCTTCTGATCCTAAAGTTCCCATGTTTTCTCCCATCAAAGAAGATCGCGACTCTGAATTTGACATCTTTTCTGGCTTCAAGCACACTGGTGGATCCATCCCGTTCAAATCTTTTGAATATGAGTCCATCGACGATCATCTGCGTACGCAAAGCTTACTAGGCCGGTACGGCAGTAGTGGTGGTGGACTTGGTGCGGGATTGTCTTCCAGACTATACCAGAGGGGATCATCTCTTTCTGATATTCGATTTGGAGAAAGTTCCGATATGCCAGGACTTCGTCTTAGAGAAACGGCAATCGATAGCATAGTGGGCAACGAATCTGATGATATGGTTCAGAGGTACTCTAGAGATCTTTCCAGGTACGTTTTTCCTTCTTTTGTTTTGTGCTTCTTTAATTCTGTGCAAATCTGATAGATTTGCACAGAATTAATGTTCATTCTCGTTTCAAATTAATGAAACGAGAAATTCCAAGTGGCTGAATGAACCCAAGTGAGAACTTGAATATTTCAAGTCTGTGTTACAGTATTACTTGATGTAAGGCATGTTCAAACCATTCCTCCATTCATTTCATTTTCAAACTACCGCTCTCTATATACTATATCTTGTAAGGCAGGACAGTTACAAAAGGGAAATTAAGTGTTAGCAATGTAATGTTATTACAGACTAATATTCCAACTATGAAAAGCGTGTATATTTCTAAAAATTCCTTTCAGAGCGATTTATTTAGATTCAGCACTTCTAAATACATCCGAAACACAGTATTTCATTTGCAAAAAAAAAAAAAAAGTAATTACTTGATTGTGTATATTTTTAGTAAGTTTTTAACAACGACTTACTTTTATACCATATTACTTTTATTACTTTTACACTTATACCCTGCTTTAAATTTAATTTAAAAAAACTGATATTCTGTTTAAATAAAATTATATTAAAAAAGTAGACAACTTCATTGCATTTGAAATATCACATAAAACTTAATTTTTATTTTTAAATCATTTAAATTGAAATAAAATACTTTTGAAATTAATGACGATACCAAACATTAATATACGTCATTAATCTTAATAATTACTTAAAATATGTTTATTATTTTAGATAACTATAATGTAGTTCTTTAATGAATTGCATTATGTATAAGGTTTTTTTTTTTTTTTTTTGGTAATTACGATTTGTCATTTATGGTATCTGAAAAGTAGTACGTTGTGGAAAATCCTTTATACATCTATTTATCCTTGACATCAAGCAAAAATTCTTTAAATACACTCAGGGGGATAATTTATGCCTCATATTTAACGTAATACATACCTAGTTAATAATAAGTACATTGTCTTTGTGCTCGTTGTTAAGTAGTTGTACTATTTTCTATTTTTTTTCTTTTATCTCAACGAGAGACCTATAAGCACATCAGTGTGTGTGGGATGCAAATGAAGATAGAAGTTTATTGATTTTTTTTTTGAAGAGCTGCAAGTTGTCATTGTTTCGAAATACTTCATGAAGAAGGCTGTTCCAGAAGACAGAGGTGGAAATAATAAAAGAGCAAGATAAGAAACAGATTGGGTGTGTTTGCAGTTGCATAGTAAAGGGATACTGGACAGCTGCTGCTCTTGTATCAACAGGTGTAACAGAAAGTGGAGGAATGATGGTTGGCAATTCACTGAAGCAGTGATCGTGGGAGTACCTGTGGAACAGACACAGTGCTGAAACACTGCTTCTTAGAGGCTGAAGCATCTGTAAGAGAGGATCATCTATGAGGTGAATTGCTCACCTCTGGAAAGCGTCAAAGATTTTAGGGAAAAGTTTAGGTGCACCGCCCCAAACATCTGAGCACTAAGCATGGGTGGATTTGGGATTGTATGTAGTTTATAGTTGGTTGGGTGTAAAATAGAACCTAGAACAAAAGAGAATGCCAAGTTTCTTGGATGTTGAGGAGGCTATTGATGTGATATGTTCATGCTAGGAGAGAGACTGAAAGTGAGTTAGTCCAAGCAGAGAGAGATCTGATCTTGTCTGGTGATTTGTGTATTGCTGAGCGTAAGAATGGGTGAGCTGAGATATCTTTTGGAAAAAAAAAAGAAATGGCAATCACATTTTGCATCTACTTTAGATTTGACTTAGACGTATTTATGAAAGTTCCTTTAACCTCATTTCTCACATACTCAACAGGTTTGTGCTCTGCTAAATCAGCATGCGAGTGAATATGGTAAAATAACACTCGTGTTCCTGATCTATTCTTGAATGATTTTGTGCAATCCCTCTGGAAGAGCCCTTAACAAAGTCTGTGTTTTGGTGACATTTAATATGACAATATTATCCTCACTCCATTGAAGAATAACATGTTGATCAATGTTTAAGGCACTAATTGTAGATTATCTAGTAGCCTGAGATATCAGAGTGTTGCATGGTTTGTCAAACAGTAGAATAAAGGGAGAGTACTGTCGTCTGCAAAGCTGTGGATAGGATTAGTGGTGATTTCGAGTAGGTCATTTATGTATAGGAAAACGAGAGTAGGTGATAGGACCGAGTCTTGCGGCACTCCGCCATTGGTGGTGGTGGAGCTCGAAGAGAGGAAGTCATCTACATCACCTGCCACTGAACGCATGCCACGGAAAGCTTCGGAGAAACATGTTGTAAGCTACGAGGTCAGCTGTGGAATTTGAATGGCGTTATCCGTAATGGTGGTAGCTGATTAATTGTTGAGACTCTAATTGATGGAGACGTTGGCTATTGATGACTTTATTATTTTCAGGAAGACGGTGGTGATGATGGCAGTTGATTGGTAGTTTGACGGTAGACTTCTATCGTCCCTTTTTAGCATAGAATGGATATGAGACTGCTTTCATGCATTGAAATAATTACCAGCTATGCATAATAGACTGGAGAGACGAAGCAGGACAGGTGTTAGCTCTCGAGAACATTGTTTGAGAACAATTAGAGAGACGCCATGAAGACCAGAAGACTTTTTTGGTGTTCAAGTATTTAGTAGTTTTCAGCAGAAATGTTATTCTACAGGATACTATTCGCTATTGGTGGGTGTGCGCTTTCATAGTGACGAAGCTCATGAAATGGCAATCACATTTTGCATTTACTTTAGATTTGACTTAGACGTATTTATGAAAGTTCCTTTAACCTCATTTCTCACATACTCAACAGGTTTGTGCTCTGCTGAATCAGCATGCGAGTGAATATGGTAAAATAACACTCGTGTTCCTGATCTATTCTTGAATGATTTTGTGCAATCCCTCTGTAAGAGCCCTTACCAAATGGATAAACTATGAGCATAAAGAGATGCACTTAGTCTGCAAGAATATTTCGGTATTCACCTTTCTAGTTGGGTGAGTAGATACTGTCTCTTCTCTCCAACTAAGTCTATGGGGGTGTGGGTTCAAATCCCTCTGAGGACATGATGTTCACAAAGTCTTTAAGAAGCAGACGATCTTCATCAACCAGTATTTGACTACCAACCTGCTCATTGGAAGCCAGATGTGGCTTGAAACGTTTCCATTTTATGTCTCTGTAGAGCACAGTAGTTTCCGGATTATGTAACCTTTCGTCTACCAAAGGTACTAATGTAATTCCTTAGGGTGAACATGTACTATAAGTTTGCAAACGTTTGTGGATGTCTGTCAAAAAAAGAAAAGTAGGTTATGACATTTAGACATTACTCTACCTGCTTCAGAGACATGGCGTACTCCAATAAAATTCTTCTCACACCATTTGCACCACTATCACTTGATATCATGGATCCATTGATTTATGCAATTATCTCCATTCTGTGGTCAGTGTAGAACAACTGGAACAAGGATTTGTTTAAACGACCGTGTTCTTCTTCAAGTATTCGGTATAAATGTACCTGACTCAGTTTTGCCTTTTTTGTAAGCTGAGAGAGGTGGAAATCGGTAACATTGTCTGGTATACGATTCAATGCGCATGCCAACATGTTCCTTTGATGATTCTACTAAGCTACAATTTGGACGAAATATGATGTCATTCAGACTGCACGGTTCTAGCAGCCCTCTGTTGTTGTCTCTCACATGAACAAACTGTTTCCTGCTACACGACTGGAGTTGGAAGAAGGAAGTTTTCTGGTTGTTTGACAAATTTCGATACATTCTAGGAACGATTTTCTATGATGCTCTTCGAAATCCGACTGTCCTATGGTGTTCACAGTCAATTAGATCGTATTGTAGATTCAAGACCATTGACCTCTCGGTAACTGTAACAGACATGTGGCACGTTCTCTAAATCAATAGATTACATGCGTGACTTGGGCGGGAGATTCCAAATAAACTGGCTACTCAATATGTATTAAAATATCATTAAAATATTGTACAAAAGGGGAAAAAATTAAGATAACAGAAATACTCTAGCCGATCATCAGAGGTTTCAACCTGTAGTTCTTCCCCATATTTGCCACATCATATCATATTATTATATTACAAGCGGTTTATCCCTTCTGTAGATGCTAATAAGGAAACGTTCTGAAACTTGGTGTATTGTTCAAAATTTGTTAATTAAATATTTCATATAGTTACATTGGAAATGTAGCTTTACTTTATATTCTGTGTACGATCATTAATTTTGATTATTTCAATACGTCTGACAATAATATATTTTTAATAAACGATCGTAGCGCCATCTTATCAAGTATGCTAATGAAAAACGAAAAATGGCCTATAGTTCAAAAAAAAAAAAGTAAAATCCTACAATTTATTATTCAAAACGATCTAGTTTTTAGTTCGTATTTGGTAAAAGTCAATTTGAAATTGTATCTTTTGGATGCGTAGAAGTTACTTTGGCCAAGTTAATTGTACTTCCTTTAAGATGTGCATTTTTGTTGCATTCCTTTCAGGTTTCGTAGACCAAGTGAAAGTGGATTACTTCCCTTCTCGACGTTGGGGTTCGGACTAGATCCGTACGGTCGTAGTACTTCTTCTTACTTTCTTAGCTCAGAACGAAGAAAGAGTAGAAAAGACAAGAAATTAAGGAAACCACGCTCTTGGCATCCGTCGCCGTACGTCTCAGAAGACGAAGAGGACCAATCAACCAGAGAGGAAAAGAAAGCAAAGGTGAAAGCAGAAATTGCGAGGCGAAGGCAACAGATAGCAGAAAATGCTCGACTGCACGAAGAACTGATGAAACTTGCACGGATGAGGGAAGCCGGAGATCGAGGAGGTTAGTGAACTTTGATATAAAACATTTTTTTTTTTTTTTACAGTGTATCTTCGACAAACTTTAAGAAATATTTTATTTCAATAATTTTGACAGGATATGGTGGGGCATACTCATCCGGAATTGGCTCGGACCATCTTTATACCAGTCCTATCGACAGTGCCTCATCGCCTAGAAGTCAAAGTTCCATTTCTGACCATAGGGAGGCGCTACCAAGTACTGGTGGAAGTAGCGTCCTGCATGCTATTGATGAAATTTTAAGACGAGATGTCTATGGTACAGTACCCAAAAGGCCAGGATACGATTCTGGTACTCAGTATTACGGCAAAACGAGTTCTCTCTATACAACAGCGCCATCTAGTTATGCTACCGTCCCAAGATCGAGGTAAGAAAAAAAAAAATCTTGAAATCTAATTATTAATCATAGAGCCAATTTGCTTGGATTAATTTAAAAATGTAATAAAGAACCGAAGCATGTTCGGAATACTGGAAACAAGCCAAGGTGAGTAATTATTAAACTAAGGGATGAAAAATATCAGATGCTGATTAGTCTGTAGTACAGCAAAAGAGTCATTAATTGTTTTTATTCAGGAGGATACATTACTTAACATCATTTCATCCCAATAGCTGCTCATCAGCAACCCATTAAAACTACATTAAGCTGGCAGTCAGTTTTAGGTAAGAAAATCGTATTCATTCCTCCTAGAACACTTACCGTATATCCAAAAACTGAGACACATCAAAGAATGGTACATTAATATATTTTAAAAATTGAACAAATAAATAATAGCAGAATAATTCGCTGAAATGAGCTATCAGAATGTACGTAAACAGTACCAGAAATTACTGATCACAGGGAATGATGTTGTTGTAATATCTAATGTGCCATAAGAAAATATTTTCGTATTTCGGAAGAATAAACATCGATGCATTGAGAAAAATGTTGGGGAAAAAAATTCGTTTCTCTCAGAGAGCCTCATGACAGGTTGGCAGCTGGCAGAATTTTGAACCTTGGCTGTTTAGTACATTGTATAATATAGATCATTTAGATGCTATCAGTAATATGTTCTTTATGGTTGTGACGTTTTACGTAATTGTTAATGCCATTATTAATGCGAAGGCTTCGTTTCACTTCCTCTTAGCTTTGATAATTTCCATATCATCAGACAAGATCATTCTAGCTTCTTGTGGAAGCACATGTACGTTATATCCATAGTCTTCGAACCTGTTCGTGTCTTTTTTGTTCAACATACTTTCTTAATCGTGTATTTGGAATGATGAACCAATAGAAGTGACTTTCATTGTTCATTCACTTTGGTGTAAGACTGTGAAAATATCCGCAACTTTTGCTGGCCAGCATCTAATCTGCCAAACAGACTGCTCGTCCTCTTCCGTTCCATCTTTCCTCGAGAATGATCTTGCTCAAACTGTGTTATCCAACGACTACAACCATTCACTGTTCAAGAGAAACATCAGTATATTCTTTTTTTTTTAAGCACCAATCCTACACGGCACTGATGCAATAAGTTTAGAAACCCTACGTGTGTGAGGTTCATATAAAAAAAAAATTCCAACCTATTAATGGACACTTACTTCGCATTCATAGATAAGTCTTCAGCTTCAATTCTGGGATATTTCCCATGGTATAGCGTTCTTCTACAAAAGGGGATTGATTCTTCATGCAGAATTCTCACTAAATAGTTATTAAGCATTTCCCATGATGCCATCATCCTTCGTATGACACCCGCAAATAATTGTAAAGAAACTACATAATTTAGTTGCAATTATTCGAAAGATTTTTAAATGTGAGTCCCATTCAGGAAGTAGATTTAGTACCATGTTATACTACAGGTTAGATATTCTGGAAACCCTGTTGAGGAACACAAAACTTTCTCAAACTATTTCAGACCTTCAATAAGCGAGTAGTGGTCTCACACTGGGTGAGAAAATTCAACAATCTCCTCCCCTCTTTTTTTTTTATAAATTTCGTAGACAGCCGATTATTGCCTCTGAAGATCAAGAAATATCAACTTTAAATTCACTTTTTTGTTATTTAGGATCAAAAGAACTAAAGCTGTGAAACCAGTGTATTATTATTCTGAGTAGAAAACCTCGTCATCTTCGTATGAGACTAGCTAATTCACCTTCAGATGAAAATCGCTATTAAAGGTTCTTCACATGGGATTCGAACCCAGGTCTTTCCATAGGCTATACCGACTGAACTATTTCTCTTAAATTAAGATCAAACACTTCACATCACTCATATAATAAATCTTAAAAAAAAAAAAGTTATTGTGAATGTACGCGTTGAAAATTCTAGTCTGTTGTTAAAGTAATCTCAGATATGGTTGTAAATTAATAAAATTTGATCTTCAGGATCAATTTCACTATATTTGTCATTTTCATTTTGATTAAATTGTTCCATGTTTTATGAATTTACATACTGAATTAGGTAATAGAAAATTGACGATGATACGAATTTGCCTTTTACTAAATTTAGCAACCTTATGGAGAAAGTAACAGATATTCTAAATGTCACTGGATACTTCTAACTGTGCTGCGAGTGTGAAGCGAAACTCCATAATTGCAGTCTGTATTATGAAGGCTCACTATGGCTGTTGTGTATTCTATTAGACTAAAGGAGCGCCACCATGCCGATCGTGAAACAATAAGTAATCAATACGAAGCATATTTGCTAAGCCAAGGTTCTGTTCAGCTCTTGATGTGATCAATGTAAGGGAAATCACAACTCGTCTGAATAAACTGTAAATTAAATGGAAATCTTTCTGAAATTAAGAAATTTCAGAAGGTTTTTCGATACAAAGACAAATGACGCATCTAATGAATCAAAAGGGATTAAATATTTGGAATAGCTCTAAAAGAACAAAGTGGATTAGAATGGGCTCTCATTAGATTGAAACCTGAGATTTAATTAAGTTTTCTGTCGTTCAATACAAATGGATTATTTAAAAGCCCTTAATTGAAACGCTGTTGGAATTAATGAAACGCGAGAGATTTAAAGGCTTAGTGTCTTCACCATCCATTCACAAACAAACTTTTTTTTTGCCTACGTAGCAAAATAACGTTTTTCTTTCGTATTTTTAATCTTTTTAACGGATGAACGTTAGATTACCAGTTATATTTTTAAAAAAATAAATCTGTTTTTCTAATGAGTTTCCTTAGTATAAATGTTATTTTCCAAACTTTGTTTTTCAAGTTTATTTGAAATTTTTAAAGAGATCTAAATCTAATTAAAAAAAAAACACTCTATTTAAAAATATTAAAATGAAAAAGCATTCTACCACAATCTAGTTTTTCAAAATGTACGTATTAAGTACATCAGTATAAATTATAGTAGAATATTCTTAATTATGACATTTCTGTGATATGTAGTTCTTATAAGGATACTGGCTTAAAGGGAAAAAGCAAGAATGCTTTTCATCTTCCTCGTTATCTGTAGAGGTCGGAGTAGGGATAAGGTATTATTGAGCTATTAAAGCTCTGATCATGGCAGGAGGGTAACAGCAATAGCCGAGCCTCAGTTAGAACTTCTTTGGCTACAACATTGCTATCCATTACCCTCCAAGGGTATGTGGTATGTACTGCGAATGCAAGATTATTTAAATTTAATTATAGAAATTCAAAACTGGTGTGAGATAATTTTGCTTCTTTTTCTAAAAAAAAGTATTATTTAAGATGAGTAATTTTAATTAATTTTAATACTAAATATTTAATAACATTCTTATCATAATTAATAATAATTTAATAACATGTTAATACGGGTATTTCCATTATAATTATCATTTCCTAGCATGGTACATATGCACTTAAACTTGAATTTTGGGGGATCCCCCCTCGATTTTTTATATATCAGGGATTACTCTACGCTACAGAATGTACACAAATGATAGGTAGAACTTATATAGCGAAATCACAAAAAAAGTGTTGGTGACTTTAAAGCAGCCAAAGATCGTATGTGACTATATTTTGCAGCAATGCTTCAGGAGATCGTATATTAAAACCATTACTCATTAATCGATCCCTAAGACCTTGGGCAATGAAAGGTGCGGGTTTTAACACGCTACCAGTGCACTGAAAGGGAAATAAAAAAAGGTTGGGTTACAAAAGAAGTTTTTAATGAATGGTTCCATCAATGTTTTGTTCCAGAAGTTAAACGCTTTTTGAAAAAAAATCTGGACTTGAAAGTTTCATTGATTATAGACAATGTGCCTGTCCACCCTGTTTTAGAACACCCGAATGTGAAATTTTGTTTTCTGCCACCTAATACAACATCCTTAATACAACCACAAGACCACGGTGTGATCGTTACCTTCATATCTTGCTCTACATGAGAAGAACATTCCAATACATTTTGGATAAACTAGATAAGGATAATTTACTGACAGTTTTTGATGTGTGGAATAAATTTTCTAATTTGGATTGCATCAAATTTGCTAAGTTGGCGTTATCAGAATTGAAACCATCAATTTTAAATGCATGCTGGAAAGCTACTTGGCTACTTGGTGTGAAAAAGAAAAACCCTGTACCTTTGCATCGGTGGCGGCCACTAACAAACACCAACAATAAAAGTTTCGTATCAATAGCAATGACAAGTGCAAACGAATATCGGCGTTACATCGCAGTGCATTTGTTTCGTGTAACGATAATTGAAAAAATATAATTCTTTTCATATTTCCAAAAGTGACACATGTCATATTTCAGCCTTGTATCTATAATAAATAAATAATTATATGTTATTTTAACAAAATAAAATAAGATTGACAAAAAATAGTTCACCAGGCACACGCACCAATAATAAACGTTTCATATCTTACAGAAATAACGTGCATATGGATACTAAAAATACACTGCTGTTTGGGCAGAGTGGGAATGACGTAACGTGCAATGACAAGTGCAAACAAATATCGGCGTTAGATCGCAATGCATCTGTTTCGTAATCTAAAGCGTTAATCGAACAATTCCAATTATTAACTATTTAATCAATGTCAAAACATAAGCTGTAACCTTTAACATGTTGTACTGCATTTATATAATGTTGTAAGCATTGTTATTATTTATAAACACAAACAAAATTTTAATTTTTTCATTTTTTCCTTGGGGGTGCTGCAGTGTCGCAGTGCTTATGTACGGGCCGCCACTGCTTTGCATACAACTGAATATCCCAATATCATCAGATTAGCACATGCAGTTGGTGGAGAAGGATTTGATAATTTTTTATCTGCAGATATTGAAGAATTGATGGTCGACAAGGCTGTTAGTGATGACGAAATAACAGAAGCTGTCTTTGAGAATCTCCATGGAAAAGAAAAAAGTGATGATGATGATGAAGAGATTCTACTCACTGCAGGACTAATTAAAGAAGGGCTTCAAATGGCTAGTAAATTGCAAAGTCATTTTCTTACACATGATCCAAATACTGAACGAGCTGAACAGTTTAAATATCGCACCATATATGGTGCGATATGAAGAATTATAAAAAGATCAAAAGTCAGGATTTCGATGATTAATTACAGAGTTCGTGGTAAAAAAAAAAAAAAATTAACCTTCAGAATTATTGGAAATTAGTGCTAATTCAGTTCTGTTTACTGAACAAAACTGCAGTATGAATAGGATAGCCAAAGTGTTTCAAGTGATGGAAGTGACTTCATTCCAGTCTCACACAAAAGAATGCGGCTACTGTCAGAAAGTGACGGCGAATAATATTTAACTAATAACCATATGCACGAGTGTATCACACACACACACACACACACACACATATATATATATATATATTTTTTTTTTTTTTTGAAAATAACTTATTGTTCGCATTCGGTATTCACATCCGAAACCATTCTTCTATTTTTTCATATGTACTGTATTCTTTATTCTTTTTACATGGTTTTCATTTACACGACATTTTCTGGAACCAATCTACCGTGTAAATGGAGAATTTGTGTGTGTGTGTGTGTGTGTGTGTGTGTGTGTGTGTGTGTGTGTGTGTGTGAGATAATTTTTTTAACTTGGGGATATTGTATATTAGGATAACCAAGTAATTTTATAAACTTGGTTATTTTAACTCCTAATCCTAAGTATGCAAAAAATTAAGTTTGCGCCTGAAACGTGATTTTGACTTGTAGTGCTGAACATTAAAGTTCTTAAAAGAACTGGGCGATGGATTGAGTCCTTGACTCTTTATCCCGTCATCTGAATGAAGAAAATCTGTGTGAATAGGGTGTTATTGAGCTAAAAGCTCTAGTCATGTATAACTATAACTCTAGTCATGTATAACTCTAGTCATGTAAAAGCTCTAGTCATATATTGAGCTAAAAGCTCTAGTCATGGGTAACGGCAATAGCCAAGCCCAAAGTTCAAGTCTAAAGATGTTGCAACATCTAAAGATATTGTAACATCTTTAGACTTGAACTTTGTTTCAGGCGCAACCTTAATTGTTTGCATACTTGGGATTAGGAGTTAAAATAACCAAGTTTATAAAATTACTTGGTTATCCTAATATATCCTAATATATATATATATATATATATATATATATAGATGTTCAACACAAATGCTGAATACCCTTGGAGGGTAATGGATGGCAATGCTGTAGCTAATGAAGTTTTAACTGAAGCTCGGCTACTGCTGTTACCCTCCTGCCATGATCAGAGCTTTAATAGCTCAATAACACCTTATCCCTACACTGTCCTCTACAGTTAACGGGGAAGATGAAAAGCATTCTTGCTTCGCCCCTTTAAGCCAGTCCTTATAAGGACTATAAGGATGTTCAACACTGGATGGCGATGAAAAAGTCCTTTTTAGGACTTCCAGGGTAACAAATGGCAATGATGTATCCAATGAAGTTTTAACTGAGGCTCGGCTATTGCCGTTACCCAGCCATGACTAGAGCTTTTAGCTCAATAACACCCTATCCACATAGATTTTCTTCATTCAGATGACGGGATAAAGAGTCAAGGACTCAGTCCTTCGCCCAGTTCTTTTAAGAACTTTAATGTTCAGCACTACAAGTCAAAATCAATGGTTCTACCTCATCCCAGCGCCATATCTTCGCTGAAGTGCCGCAGCTCCATTGCTAGCTCCAGTGCTGTTTTCTATATACATGTCTGACATCCCAGACAATCCGATGTCTTCCATCAAGGCCCTGTATGCGGACGATACAGCAATACTAACCAGATCTCTCCGACCCCATTTCATTACCAGAAAGCTTCAAGAAAACCTTCTAAAGTGGGAGGGTTGGTTCTCCAAACGGAGATTGGAAGTCAACTTCCAAAAAAGCTCAACCATTCTTTTCTCGAAAAGGCCAATGTCTCCTGCAGGAGATGTGTTACTATTCAATACGAAAATTCCCTGGCAGACAGAAAAAAATTACCTGGGTGTAATTCTCGACAAAAAGCTAACTTTCAACTAACACATCAAGTCTGCGTGCGCAAAGGCAGCTGAAGCCATCGCTCAGATCTATCCGCTAATTAATAGAAATAGTAAGCTCAGCAACAGAATCAAATTGCAGCTATACCAGGTGACGATTCGTCGTATCATCACCTACACCTCCTCTGCCTGGAGCCACACATCTAATACTAACATTATCCAAATACAAGTACAGAACAAGTGCTTGAGAATGATTCTGAACGCCCCATGGTATGTTAGAAACAATCAAATTCACAGAGATACAAATATTCCCTATATTTTCTCTTTCCTACAATCTTTAGCATCTAGGTTCTTTCTAAAGACGTCTATACACCCCAACGATTTAGTTCATCAAGCTGCAGCATACGAGGCAATGGACATATTCAAATATAAAAGACCAAACCTCATTTTAACTTCCTGTATTGATGCATAATCTCCATGCCCAATCAGGGCGAGCAAACTGCTCATAAATTTTACCTTCACTGTAACCACAACAGATAGCGGGGAATATGAAAAGTATCTTGCTTCACCCCTAAAGACATAAATGTCAATTGTCAATGTTCAGCACTGAAGCGTTTGATCAGATGATAAGTTTGGTGAATTGTGATAGTAGTTTGTCTTTAGCGATGAAGACGTTTTTAATGTAGTTCGCTAGTATCTTTAGTCAGTGAGTTGAATCCTGAAACTGCAAGACTGAATAGAACAGACGTGATTAAGGTTTTTAAAACAAAACACACACACAGGTAAGTGAACTGTATTTAAAAGAGGGCGATTCGCTAGACCTAACCGTCATTGCTAACTTACTGTACTAAATACTTCACAATGAGCGAAGAAGAAGATGATGATGCTTACATTAAATGGCTCAACAACAAAGGGGGTGTGATTAGCATTCTCAAAAAGATACTGAAAAAAGTGGAAAATTAATGGTCCGGTAGTCTTAATTTCTACTCCTTGCCAGGAAAAATCGAAGAGTGTGAAGACTCTCCCCCAGACAGAGGAGAAACTTGATTTGGTGATTTCTCCTTCTACAGACTTCGAAGAAGATCGGGCACGCAAGAAACGTAAAACCACTGATGCAGAACCTCTCATGGATTTAGGTATGGAAGAAGATACTCTCAGTTTTGATCTCACAGCCTCCCCCAAAGAGAGAGGGTCCCTCCGATTGTCCTCCGGGAAAAGAAAAAATGGACACACTTAAGGTCCACACCATGACAAACTTAAAAATACAGTACGTCTCGGCTAGAAATACTGATGTTGGCATTAACATCCAGCCTGCTACTGGAACAGACTTTAAAAACTAACAAAAGAACTGGATTCAAATAATATCCAGTACCATGCATTCTTTCTTGGCTCGGAACGAAATCTGAAGGTGGTCCTAAGGGGGTGTTACAGAGGACATAACCTCTGACGAAATACAGGCCGACCTCCGCCACCAGGAGCTACCACTCATCAAGGTCAGCAAGATGACTAGAGCGGACAAAACCCCTATGCCTCCAGTTTTAATAGAGATACATCAAGCCTATAAAAACATCTATGACCTCCAATCAGGTCATAGATGTTTCTGAATCATCACCCCAGAGCCTTTGAGAAAGAAGGCTTCAACTAGGCAATGGCACAGATGCCAGAGATTCGGTCATGCTCAGAGACTCTGCAAGGCAGAGTACAAATGCCTGAAGTGTGCAAAAAGCCACCCTACTAACACCTGCACAAAATCAAAAACTACTCCGGCAAAATGCTCCAACTGCAGTGACCCTCACATTGCCAATTATAGAGGTTGCCCAAAACCCGAAAAACAGACAGTCGGAAGCAGGCAGACTCTCTTCCTCCCCTAGCAGATCTATTCCAGAGACCACAACTCCACAGTCCCCCACGGAAAAGAAAAAACGATCAAAAATCCATCCTCTGAAACCAGAGATCTCTAAAAGATCATCTCAACAGAGTCAGACAAGGACATATGCAGACGTAGTTCGTACAAAACGTCAACCGAGGAAAAGATTCAGCCAGCACCACTATCAAATTTGACAGCTATCATCACCGTCTCTCTAGAAAATATGTTGATGGACTGTAGCAGATCCAATCCCTCACCATCCTCCACTAAAAGATTCCTAAAGGATACACAAACTATCATCACAGCACTCACTAATGAACAGGAATAAATTAAAACTAGACTCACTAGAGATCATCGCGTGGAACGCGAACGGCGTGAGGAGTAAGATCTTAGAACTCCAGGATTTCGCTCAAAGACATTAGCCGGATGTACTTTTACTAAACGAAACGCACCTAAGACCTTCAGACAACCCCAAAATTAGGGGATATCAACTGTACAGAACAGACAGACTGTTCCACAGAGGAGGGAGCACTGCCATTTTCATTAAGAATTACATCACTCATTATTCTATAAACATCCCTCCTACCACTAACCTCGGGGTCACCTACATTGAGATTCTCACGAGATTCGGCTCACAAACTAAAAATCTTCGCAGCATATAATCTTCCATAAAAAATATTACTGTCCTCAGATTTGAACACCATATTGGATACCAGAGAGCCTACCATCATGGCCGGTGACTTAAACGCCAAGCATCCAGTCTGGAATAGCCGTTCTACCAACAAAAACGGACACATACTAGCAAACTATACAGGATTCAACAACGTGGTTGTGGTAGGTCCCGCCAAGCCCACCCATCACAACACGTATGGTCGGGCTGATGTCTTGGATGATGTCTTGGACATAGCCATGCTACAGAATATCAGACTCCAATACAATATAATGACACTTAATGATCTATTATCTGACCACAATCCAATGCTGTTAAATTTGGGAAACCAAGAAAAACTGTACCCCCTCCCACTCATTCAATGAGAAAATTCAATGGGAAAGGTTGTCCAAGGTACTCCCGAAATATATTGGTCCCGTGCCCATCATAAAATCCAGAGAGGAAATTGAAACAGCTGTAAAAGATCTAACAGAATAAATTAATGCAGCCTGTGCAGCAGTTACTACCGAAAAACCCGAATCCAACCACTTGCCAGAAGATAGTATGAACCTGATCAGGGAAGAAAACAAAGCAAGAAAAAAATACCACAACACCAGGACACCACAAGACAAACGGATCTTAAACAGACTCAACTCCGCAGTGAGAGATGCCCTCACAGCCCATAGAAGTCAACTTTGGGAAGAAAAACTGACCTCCATCTCTCCTGATAAGCACTCCATATGGAATCTTATCAGAAAGATTAAAAACAGAAATAAACCTCTTCCCCCTCTCCAAACAGATCTAGGCCTCATCCACACCGATGCAGATAAAGCTGAAGCAATCGCAAAACATTCAGAAAAGCAACGTAAACCCTCATATGATCATCTCAATTTCAATCACATATATAAGATCCATCGACATGTCAGATGTTCACTCAAATCTTCTGTCACATACTCCAGTCCAACTGCACCCACATCACCTGATGAAATATATGATGTAATCAAGAAGTTAAACAACACAAAAGACTCCCGGTTCTGACGACATCTCCAACAAGGTGATAAAGCTACTACCTCGCAGAGCTATTGTCCATCTGACAAATATAATAAACTCCATCCTTCACTACAAATGTTTCCCTTTGTACTGGAAGCTGGCGGACATAATGCCAATCCATAAGTCTGGAAAAGACCCGCGATTGCCTCAAAGTTGCAGACTAACTAATCAGCCTCAACTCAAACTGGGAAAAATCGCCGAGAAGTTAATTCTTATCAGACTCCAAGAATCAGTACACAAGCTAAATATTCTTCCCTAGGAGCAGTTTGGTTTCCGTCAATTTCACCACGCAACAAATATACAGATTAGTGGAATATATCATCACTGCTTTTAACTGGCGTCAATGCACTGGAGCTGTTTTCCTTGACATAGCAGTGCATTCGATAAGGTTTGGCATTATGGTTTGCTATACAAACTGATATCAACTGGAATACCAATAGGAATGATTCATCTAATCAAGTCATACCTCTACGATAGGCGCATGCAAGTTAGGACGTGCGGTACAGTTTCTACACAAAAACACATCTTGGCTGGAGTCCCACAAGGATCCTTACTGGCACCGATAGTGTTTTCAATATACATGTATGATATCCCGCACAACTTATTGTCATCAATCAAAGCCCTTTAAAGACGCACCTAGCCATCAAGAAACTACAGGAAAACCTATTGCTAATCGAACAATATTTCGCCAAATGGCGACTCCAAGTAAATCCTCAGAAGAGCTTAGCCGTGCTATTCTCCAGAAGATTAATGCTTCCTAAAGGAGACATCCTCCTATTTAACACAAAAATTCCATGGCTAACTAAGATCAAATATCTGGGCGTACTATTAGACAGAAAACTGACTTTCAGCTTCCATATCAAGACGCCCTGGCAAACACATCAAAAGCATAGCCCAGATCTATCCACTAATTAACAGGAACAGTAAGCTGAGCACCAGAATCAAATTACTTATCTACAAACTGATGGTTCGTCCTATAATCACTTACGCCTCTCCAGCTTGGAGCCATATCGCTAATACTAATATTCTTAAGTTACAACGTGTGCAAAATAAATGTCTCAGAATGATCCTTAACACCCTATGGTTCGTACGAACTGTGCAACTTCATCGGGACAAAAATGTTCCCTATATTTACACTTTAATTCAGACTAGAGCAACCAAATTCGTCTCAAAAGCATCTGTGCACCCTAACAAACTGGTTGGCTGCGGATTATCACACAACGGATTATTTCAAACATAAAAGCCATCCTAAACTACAATACTGAGGACTAATCTTCAAGCCCACCCAGGGCGAGCAATTAGCTCATGAAGTTTTCTCTACTCACAGTTTTTCTCCAGATATCGGGGAATATGAAAAGCATTTGCTTCATCCCTTAGGTCAGTAATGTTGTATGTTGTCATGTTCAGCACTGATTATTTAAATTCTGATTACAGACGACTGAGAGGACGGATGTGTTCACTTCTTTCTGGTAAATAACTGCATTCTTTTCGGTTTTATTATTCTACTAACGGAGGTGTTTCTTGATTCTTGCATTGCACTGACTCCAACCTAGCCCAAATTCCTACTGTCTCCTCTCTACACGAAAAGTGTATGAGGTCTATGGCTGTGTACGCCCTACCGAGGACTAGTGGTGTTTTTTTTTGGCTTCTAGAGAGGTAGGAAGATAATTCGAGCTGAGCCAATACTACAACACTTCTTGATTTTTGTTAAACAAATTGCTGCAAGTAGACTACCCCGGTCTACAGGATAGGATTGTGCTGGCAAGTCCCCAGACATGCAAGATTTCAACTGCGAATAATCACGCTATCAACATCATGAGTGATTCAGACACCTTCATAGAGCCGCTTGACAAAAGGGTTGTGCTAAGCGTTTTAAAAACACTTCAGGTCAAGCGTCCCCGGCTTCCTCAATTTATACTCTTTGTCCGGAGATGATGATGAGGGCGAAGACACTGCCCAAATGGAGGAGAAACTAGATTTGGTTTGTCTCCGCTGCCCCCGACAGCAGAGAGTCCCACGCGCGCAAGAAAAGCAAAACTACAGATGCAGAGCCACCTAAAGAGATTGGAATGGAAAAAGACGGTCCTATCTCCAATTCTTCTGCCCCCCCCCAAAGAGAAGTTGTCCCGATCGTTCTCTCGGCTCGGAGAAAAATCTGAAAGTAGTGCTCCGAGGTGTTTCAGAGGATATAACTACAGATGAAATGGCTGCTGATCTCTGCTACCAGGGTCTGCCACCTATTAAGTTCAGCAGAATGATTAGAACTGATAAGAGCCTAATGCCACTAGTCCTAGTGGAGCTCCATAATGCTTACAAAAGCATTTATGAGTTAAAATCAGTCTGAGGGCTTCGGATTACCCCAGTTTCTCTGAGAAAAAGGGCCTCAACTGGGCAATGCCACAAGTGTCAGAAGTTTGGCCATGCTAAGAAGTTATGTAGAGCGGAGTACAGGTGCCTGAAATGCTGTGAGAGCCACCTCCCACTAGCACCTGCACCACGCCAAAAACCACCCCGACTAGGTGTGCTAACTGTGTTGGCCCTCACCCTGCCAACTATAGAGGATGCACTCATCACCCAAAGAATAGACGTGCTGAGCTAAACAAACAATATACTAGAATAGAATAATAGAATGAGGTCTCCACAATCTCCGACTCCACAGCCCTCCATTATTCAGTATAGAGCTACAGATGCTCATCTACCACAGTCTGAGACTTCCAAGAGATTAAATTATCATCAACAGTCAAGGACATATGCTGACGTGGCCCGCTCAGAAGATAACACAGGAGCAGAATCAGCCAGCAGCACATTCCAATTTAACATCTATCATCACTGCCTCTCTGGCAAATATGGTCAAGATTTCAGCAAATCCAACCCTTCATGGACCTCAACAAAAAGATTGCTACATGAAACTCAATCCATCCTCACTGCAATCATCGATGAACAGAGTTAAATTCACTCCAGACTCTCCGCAGATTATCGTGTGGAACGCTAAAGCTAAAAAGGTCTTCCTAAAAACGTCTACATACCCCAATGAACAGAGTATACAGCTTGCTAAACTGGTTCAACAAGCTGTAAACCAGGACGAAAAGGATCTATTTCAAGCACAAAAGACCAAAATCCATATTAATTTCCTGTAATGATGAATAATCGTCATGTCCGTTCAGGGCAAGCAAACAGCTCATATTTTTTTTTTCATCACTGTATCCCTATCAGACAGCGGGGAATATAAAAAGCATTAACTTCACCCTAGGAATCAGTAATTGAGCGATAAGAATGGGAACTGGCAGTTATCCCTGATCATAGCTCTCAGAGTTATAAAATTATCAATATTAGCTGTAATATATACGTGGAAATAGGATAGAATTTTCGTCATCTTCATTATTTTTATGTATATAGACTAGATGCTGTTTGACACCAAGTGCTATTTATTGTTTTTAGATTGCCTGGGATTGTACTTGAGCAGTTTAAAAACTTTTTAAGGGTTGATGCATAAATAATATAATAAAATAAAAATAAATACGAATTCTATACAATTTTTTATCTAGTAAAACATGTGTATTTAGTAGAATTAAATACCAGTAATTTATGCATTTTACTTCGAAACACAATATATATGTTTAAACCAAAAATTAACAGTTATCAACTTAAAATGGCATTTTAAAATTAAAACTATTGTAAATTTAATAATTGAACTTATATTCTAAAAAAAGATACTTAACAACACTTTCATTATTCCATCCATTTATTAGATTTATTATTCTAGCCGTTTAAACAGTCAAATATCTTCTTTCGTCCACATTAAACTTACGCAATGCTACTACTTACTTTTAACAGCTTTGTTGGCTCGAATTATTTCATCGTTTGACTTTGTACGACTTATTAGCTTACAGTTCTTACAGTGATAACAATAGGAGGGCGAGGCTACTGTTTCACAGTTTCATTTACACTGGCTATTTCTTGTGTTACACACACGAGTTTCTAATAAACCATTAATATTCATTACACGTATAGTGAGGGAGAAGGAAAGTTTTAATATTTTGATAATCTCCACTAGCATAAAGGCAATTTAAATGGACATTATTTATACTAGGACACGCTTTCAAAAACGGCTAAAGGCGATGAGGTAGAAAACAGCTGCTGCTGTTTAGGTTGTATGAAGTTTTGTGATTAATGGGTACCCAGTGGTTAAATTAACAGGGTTTTCGCGGTCTTCGGAATAATCGCAGGATAAGCAAGTGACGTTTTTATTACGTCATGTATCTATTAAAGTGCTTCCTGCAAGATAATGAAGAATTAAATAGATTGATGTGCACCAAAATAAAACAGAAAACCATTAAAATGTTCCTCGTTTTGAATTAATTTAAAATCGATATTTCTATGGTAGGTACGACTTCGTTGCGCCAGGAATAGCAAAACTGTGGTTCGATCCTTCTAGTCCTTCTCAGCAGTTCCCTGATAGTTCAGCTGAGGATAAAAGCATTGCAAGAATTGCATCCACCTTTGCATCGGAAACGGTTACACCTACAGAGGGGATTTTGAGTGTTCCAGGAGCTGCCTTCGATCCGCTTTCAGATTTCTCCCCTATGACCACTGACACAGAGACGCCAACCGAACTAGACCCTACTCCGGCCATGCCCTTGTTGCCTGACATGCCGACCCGATCTCGTAAGCTGTTAGAAGACTTGGGTAGTTCTCCAATAGTCAGCCAACACGGCCGATCTAGAACAGGTTAGTCAATTTGAATATTTGTCATTATTTCTGCCTACCAGGATCCATTTATTGTTTGAGTGGAAGTTGTCATTCGTTTCCCAGTGTTTTTGTTTCTCATTTTTGAAATTAAATTGAAAATTTTTTTGGGAGGGGAAGAGAATATCGATTCATTCAAAAATGAATCGATATTCTCTTCCCCTCCCAAAAAATTCATTATTCTGAGTTTTATCTTTTTATCCTTAATACTGTGATTTTTCTTATTCTAAAACACTTTCGTATATATATTTTTTTTCTTTTAGTGATCTATCATTCATCTTCAGTTCTCACAATTATACTATTCTCCTTCTACTTATAGATTTACAAACCCTTAATTGTTTTAAGTCTGTAACTTGTTTGATATTTTTCTCATTTAATTTTTAATATTGTTTTTAATTATGTTTTCTCTTTCATTTTTATAATTCTACTATTAGTGTCCTTTCTGTTGATCGCCAAGCAATTTATATAGTTCTTGGTCCTTAGTATGCAGTTTTGTATATTATTTCGTATACACATTTATCCATTTAATTGTTTTCTTTATTATAATTTTAAAAATAATTTATTTTTAATATATTTAATTGAAAGAGTAAGCTTAATAGGATATACACTTAAAAGAATATTATATGTATTTCTTATATATTAAAATTCATAATAAATAATACATGTAGGATATATCTTTATTCCTTCATCCATATTTTTGGTCTTTACATAGCCAATGTGTAGGTTGGACATTGTTGATCTTAAAGCTGTCCATCTCTGCTTCTCTCTTAATCTCTTAATATAATCGGAGGCACCGTTTCTTTGGGAGAAGTAGTGGAGTTCAAAATTTGACCATCTTGTTCCATTGCGAAGTCTTTGAGTGGTTCATCTGTTGTTCTCCGTTTTTTACGTACACGGACTTCTTGAAAATCAGAAGCAGTGGGGGTTTGCCGATTCTGACTGATCTTCCTTAATCTCGGCGTCAACGTCTTGTGACACTTGCCGGGGGAAACGTATCATAAAGTGTCACCTTTCCTGGCCAATTTTTGTTGAGCAGCTCGCCTGTCTGATAAATTCCAGATATACTTCTTCAAACGTTGTCTCGTTTGGCTGCTGTTCCATATCTGTCAATGTGGACCTAAAAAAAATTTAAAAAAAAACTCTTACCGTGCAGTTGTAGCCTTACCGGCACTTCTGCAGGACTCTGAACTGTTTTGGTAAGAACACTGATTCAAAATTGCATGATCTTCAAGACACATCATAAACGCAAACACAAATCCAAAACCCAAAACTCGTAATCAAAACTACAGGCGACTAACAAAAGAAATGGACAATAGAGGTATACAATATCATACCTTTTAGCTCAGCACGGAGAAAAATTTAAAAGTGGTCCTCCGTGGCGTCTGTGAAGACATTGATACAGAAGATATAATTGCTGATCTTAAGTTACAGGATCTACCTCCAGTTAAGGTCAGCAGAATGTACAGATCCAACAAGTTTCCCATGCCGTTAGTCCTCGTAGAGATCCATAACATATATAAAAAATCTACAGCTTGAAAACAATCTGCGGGCTCATTGTCACACCAGAGCCACTCCGAGAAAAGGCATCTTCTGGGCAGTGCCATAGGTGTCAAAAGTTTGGCCATTCCCAGAAATTATGTAAAGCTGAATTTAAATGTTTGAAATGCAGGGACAGCCACCCAACCAATATCCGCACAAAGCTTCGGTGGCCCCCATCCTGCCAACTACAAGGGATGCATTAGGCACCAAAAAATAGACGGATGGAATCAGCCAAACAGTCCTCTTCCTCTAGTACAAGAACACCGGAGGCCCCTGCACCACAGCCAGAGGCTCAGCGTCCGCAATCAGAGACCTTCAAAGATAGAGTGAACCAAAAGCAAACAAGAAGTTATGCTGACGTGGCCCCATACAAACAAATCAGCACCTACAAACCTAACAGCCTCTCTAGCCAACATGCTACAAGACTTCAGCTTGTCAAACCCTTCAGCAACCTCCACCAAAAGATTTCTCCGTGAAACACAGGCCATCCTCACAGCGCTAATTGGTGAGTAGAAACAAACTTATTCCAGCCTCTTTGCAGATCATTGCATGGAATGCAAATGGCCTAAGAATCAAAATTCTGTAGCTTCAAGACTTCACTAACAGATAACAACCAGATGTTATATTAATCAGTGAATCACATCTAAGACCCTCAGATAACCCTAATATAAGGCGTTACCGCCTATACAGAAATGACAGACTGGTCTACAGAGCCATCTTCATTAAAAATTACATCAAGCGCAATTCTGTGAACAACCCTGCAACCCCTAATCTTGAGATCACGGGCGTGGAGGTGTTCACCAGCTCGGCTGGCAGACTGGAAATCTACTCTGCTTACAACCCATCCCTAAAAACTCTACTACACTCTGACCTAAATGTCATCTTATGCGTCAGAGAGAGCCCACCATTATAGCCGGGGATCTGAACTCCAAGCACCCTGCATGGAATTGCAGATCCACCAACAAGAACGGTTGCATCCTTTCCGACTTCATAGGATCACACAATTCTTTTGTGGCAGGCCCCACCGAACCAATTCATCTTAGTACGTTTGGAACTGAGGACATCTGGATATAGCTATCCTGCGGGATATTAATCTTCAATACAGCCTAAGATCATTAAACGAGTTGTCATATGATCACAACCCAATACTACTTCAGATGGGAAGACAAGAATACCTGTATCCTCTCCCTCACTCCACTATATCGTGGGAAAGATTGTCGGAAGTGCTCAGGGACAGTATTGTCCCTGTTCCTCACATATGTACAAAAGAAGACAAAGAATCTGCAGTTAAAACCGTCTCCCAACTAATTAACTCCTCCATAACGGTAGCCACCTTCTACAATTCTGTCCACAAGCCTGGTCGTTTGCCTGAAGACATTATGAACTTGATCAGGGAAAAAAACAGAGCCAGGAAAATATTTCGTAACACTCGTGCGCCACAAGATAAAACAAATCTAAAAAGACTTACTGGGACTGTGAGAAATGCACTCAAGGCTCACAGAGACCGTCTATGGGAAGAAACGTTAGCCTCTATCTCACCTACTGATCACTCTGTCTAGGGATTACTAAGAAATAAGAAACAAAGGCAAATATCTTCCCCCCAATACTCTCTGACCACGGCCTTGTACACACTGATGCAGACAAGGCGGAGGCTATGGCAAGAAATTTGGAAGAGCAGTGCAAACCTGTATATGGAAATCTAAACTTGGATCATATATACAAAATTCACAGACAGGTCAGACACTCACTCAAACTTCCTGATACCAGTACTGACCACATTGCACCCACATCACCTAGTGAAATATATAATATTATTAAAAATTTAAAGAACAAAAAAGCTCCTGTGCTAGACGGCATTTCAAATAGGGTGATCAAGCTGTTGCCTCGAAAAGCTGTAGTGCACCTGACCATTATAATAAATCTTAAGATTTCACTATTTTCCTTCCACCTGGAAACTGGCTGATGTAATCCCTATACATAAGCCAGGCAAGGACCCACACCTACCGCAAAATAATCGTCCAATCAGTCTTCTCCCTAAAGAACAGTTCGGTTTTCGGCAACACCATAGTACTACCCAGCAAATCCACAGAATTGTGGAATACATCACCATCAGCTATAACTGGCGCCAGTGCACAGGAGCTGTTTTCCTAGACCTATCCAAAACACGTGACAAAATTTGGCATTTCGGACTTCTACACAAACTTATTTCAGCCGGTATCTCACTAAAAATGGTTTATCAAATCTGTTCATATCTTAAAAATAGATCAATACAAGTCAAAAATAATGATTCTACCCAGGCCTGTCTGGTAGCGTGTGCGAAGTGTGGAATATATACACGCGCCACAGAAGAAAAGGCGCCTAAAAGATGTCAAAAAATATGAAATAACAGTTTAAACGAACAACGAATGGTACAGAATGGTACATATAATTATGAATGCACGTAGTCTTCCGTTAGGGCCCCTTCAGATCTTCCCGGAAACGAACAAATAAATTGTGAAATTATATCCTGGACTCGATTATATCATTGTAATTTTTGATTAAAATTTACGAAAATATACCTAAAATAGTTCTTCTTTATTTTTTGATGTATCATAAATCAACTTATGATTAATTATTGAGTTCCGTGTAAAAAAAATTGTATAAGCAGGACTAATCCGTAGGTAACATTATACTGTAAAGCGGTTTTCATTTGTGTTTCATTTCCTGTTCGTTTTATTCACACTTTATTAAAAAAAAAACTTTTTTGGAAAGGTGCCGAATATTAATCGCACATACAAATACTAAGCGCCGGCGCTGGGTTCTACCTCATCCCAGCGCCATATCTTCGCTGGAGTGCCGCAGGGATCCCTACTGGCTCCATTGCTGTTTTCTGTATACATGTCTGACATCCCGCACAATCCGATGTCTTCCATCATGGCCCTCTATGCAGACGATACAGCAATACTAACCAGATCTCTCAGACCTCATCTCATTACCAGAAAGCTTCAAGAAAACATTCTAAAGTTGGAGGGTTGGTTCTCCAAATGGAGATTGGAAGTCAACTTCCAAAAAAGCTCAACCATTCTTTTCTCGAAATGGCCAATATCTCTTGCAGGAAATGTGTTACTATTCAATACTAAAATTCCCTGGCAGACAGAAACAAAATACCTGGGTGTAATTCTCGACAAAAAGCTAATTTTCAACCAACACATCAAATCTGCGTGCGCAAAGGCAGCTGAAGCCATCGCTCAGATCTATTCGCTAATTAATAGAAATAGCAAGCTCAGCAACAGAATCCAATTGCAACTATACCAGATGACGATTCGTCCTATCATCACTTACGCCTCCCCAGCCTGGAGCCACACCTCTAATACTAACATTATCAAAATACAACGAGTACAGAACAAGTGCTTGAGAATGATTCTGAACGCCCCATGGTATGTTAGAAACAATCAACTTCACAGAGATACAAATATTCCCTATAGTTTCTCTTTCCTACAATCTTTAGCATCTAAGTTCTTCTTAAAGACGTCCATACACCCCAACGATTTCGTTCATCAAGCTGCAGCATACGAGGCAACGCACATATTCAAATATAAAAGACCCAAAGTCATTTTAACTTCCTGTAGCGATGCATAATCTCCATGCCCAATCAGGGCGAGCAAACTGCTCATAAATTTTACCCTCACTGTAACCGCAACAGATAGCGTCAAATATGAAAAGCATTTTGCTTCACCCCTAAAGACATAAATGTCAATTGTCAAATGATACATGTATGAATTATAAATGATCCTATGATCGGTTTATTTTTGTTGTACTTATTTTTTAAATGTGAACTTCTTATCTCCAGTTGTGAAATGTTATGAGTTTGAGAAATGATAGAGAATGCGATTTTGAATAAGTTTGATTTCAGAATAAGCATATAACAGTGTTAATGTATTCACAAGTGTAACTGAAATTGTCACCGAACATTTTAAATAACAATAATTACGTTTTTCATTTTCTTATATTAGTATTCATCCACAAATTATTACCCATCTGTCAATCAATAAATCACTCCCAACTTATTCCTCGTTTCATTATTTAGGTTGATCAATACACAATTGCCATGCAATCAGTTGTCCTGACACCTATCTATAATGTTGCTATGAGGTCAGAATAGACGTCAGAGTTGACGTCACAAAAGATTAGTCTTACTAATACTATTCACCTGTCACGTAAACGTGTTGCAATAAAGACAAAAGACCTGTTATTACACAGAACGGTGAAACCTACTCCCATGAAATCTTAATACGAATTTCAATTGTTTATTTGAGAAATTTAATTAGCTGTCTGCCCATGTTAACCTTGCACACGCTGTTACCTTGTTATTATTAGATTATTGTTGTCGGTCCCTTTGAAATGCTATTGTTTTACTTACAGCTGAGTGATCTGTTCACATAATTGGACTTACTCCCTGTATAGCATGACAGAGAGTTGTAACTTTACTTGTGCTTTGTTTCGTAATCTCGGATGCTGCTTTCCTCGCTTGTTTACAAGCATCTTCAAGTAATGGCGCGAGGGAAATGACAAACAAACACTGTTGTCATGCAGTCACTCTTATTAGAGGAATCAAAATATCAAGTCAAACAAAATAAATACGAATATAAATAAAAATCACACCTTCATAAAGATAAATGTAATAAATAATTACATACTATATAATATTAATATTTTAATATAAATAAGGCTTGTCCATATATATTATATAATACTTTTGATGGGAAAGGATCAGTCTTTGGTGACAAAAGTTTGAAAATCCCTTGTATTCGATATATTACTGCACGTCAGAAGAAGGGAAAGGCACTAAAATAGCGTAGTAATTGATGGATAAGCTTTTATTGGAATAACTTCTCAATAGCCCATCTTCCATATGCATTATCAACCCTGTGGTGTGCATAAACTAAGTCCGTATAATAAAAAAAAAAAATAATAGATGCTTCTTTTCTTCCACGTAGGTATTAAAACCAGTATATGATGTTAGCATTCTAGAATTACAATTGTAATAACGGCTCGGAAAGGAACCTGATATTTCATTGTGTGTGTGTGTGTGTGTGTGTGTGTGTGTGTGTGTGTGTGTGTGTGTGTGTGTGTGTGTGTGTGTGTGTGTGTGCATACATCATCAGTCATTAAAATGTGATTAGTAAAATTACGGTCCACACACACACACACACACACACACACACACACACACACACACACACACACACACACACACACACACACACACACACACATTCTTATACCTACGTCACAATGAATCTACGCATGCATACAGAGGCCAGAAATCCCTCCGTACGCATGCATACAGAGGCCAGAAATCCCTCCGTACGCATGCGTACCGAGGGATTTCTGGATTTTTTTCAGTGAAACATTTAGTGAGTTGCAATTCATATTTACTTAAACAGAAAACTAGTTGCTGGAAAGTTCAGTTTATGTTAATTGTTTCTTTAAATTTTGGATTCAGAGTGTTTTGCATACTATCCTGTCTGTGATTTCAAGTAATCTGTACACTCTATCGAGGAAAATCCATGTTTATGACATTAATAATAAAATCTAAACTGATAGCAAAATATGATGCTATTCTAAGTCAATACAAGACGAAGACACGAATCACTGCCATTGAAACAGTCTGATAAATGTTGATGAAATTTTACATGGAAATCTTTACTAAAACGTATGGGTATTAGTTTTAATTTTAAAGTATAAGTTTTAATTTTAATTTAAAACGGAAATTTTGAACCATTTCTTTCATCATTTCAACGTCATACGAAACGACATGTCACAACTCTTCTTGCATTCTTGCAATTTGTTGCTGTTGGCATTGTTCCAAGAGAGAAATACACATCACGCGGAAAACGCTACATTTACCATAAGAAACTACGAGTAAAATATTTCATCTCATTAAAATTGCATTGCATTTATACTGAATGTTAGGCGAATGAACACTGCCTAATTGCATTGCTTAAATATGGGTCAACATGATATTGCACTGCAGTCTTCTTTAAAGTTACTAACCACTATGGAATATGCTGGATAATAAGCAGCATACTGCGAATAGCACCATATTAATCTAATTAAATCTGCGATTCTCATTAAATTTAGTCCTTATAAGGACTGGCTTAAAGGGGCGAAGCAAGAATGCTTTTCATCTTCCCCGTTATCTGTAAAGGACTGTGTAGGGATAAGGTGTTATTGAGCTATTAAAGCTCTGATCATGGCAGGAGGGTAACATCAATAGCCGAGCCTCAGTTAGAACTTCGTTGGCTACAGCATTGCCATCAATTACCCTCCAAGGGTATTAATCACCGCATCTCACTGTCGATTAACTCCACCTTCCTTATCCTTATAAGGACTGGCTTAAAGGGGCGAAGCAAGAATGCTTTTCATCTTCCCCGTTATCTGTAGAGGACAGTGTAGGGATAAGGTGTTATTGAGCTATTAAAGCTCTGATCATGACAAGAGGGTAACAGCAATATAGCCGAGCCTCAATTAGACCTTCATTGGCTACAACATTGCCATCCATTACCCTCCAAGGGTATTGAATTGAATGAATCAATCAACTCCACCTTCCGTTTCCTAAAAGCTTTATTTATTTTATTATATGTATTTTGATTTATGGTTTATAATTATAAGACAAGAATTGAAAAATAAGATTAATTTATAATTAAAAATTATGGGTAGTTCATGTTTATAATTATAGATTTTTTTAAAAAATAAAATATTTTAGATTTAATATTTCCAGTTAATTCACATTATCCTTTTTTATAGATATATGCGTCATATATTTCATAAGAAAGAAATGACATTTCTACGTCATGTTTGAAACCGAATATCCAAAGGGATACAGTTTATTGTGATTTCGAACAGTTTTGATTAAACAGAACCTTATCGCTTAGAACGCCTACAGTACAGATCCTTTACGATGGCACAATGTCCACCACGTTCCAAGGCAGAAAAGCAAATTCCTTCAGAGAAGTGCGGGTTCAACCACGTTTATAGCTTTCTATTGCACTCATAAACTGTCAGAGAATCATAAACGCCTCGTGCACTGCCCGGGTGGACGTGATAATGCCTTCAGAGATCTTTAGTAGATAGCATTCAAGAGTCGAGGTCTTCATGTTGCTATAGAAATGTGAAGCTACCTCCTAGGGAGTGTTGATGGCTTATGGAGACTGCAAATTGTGATTCTGGAGGGATTATTTCACCTTCTACCTCTCCAAGAGTACATTTATGTACTTATATGGAGGATATCCCACACGTGATCGATGAATACAGCATTTATCGACTTCCACAAAGTTTTCTATTTGTTATATGATTTTCAGGTTTCACTATAGGTTCATGGCCTATATGATAGCATCAAATAAATGATAAATGCAAACGCAGAAATAAACGTTTGTATATACAGTATATATATGTACTTTAATCATTTATGTGTGATATCAACCTCTGTTCATTTGCCACACACATACTGGAAATAATATAAGAAACAACGCCATGTTAAGTGGAAATACACAAGTAGTACACGATTGATGAATATAGGTGGCAGGCAACTTACTATGGAAAATCAGTAGTTACGTTTACGTGTATATGATAATGAACAAACGCTGTGACCGAACATTGTTGCTAGTCAGGTGTAGTTACTCATGTTGGCCATTTCCTTTGCATTTATTATTATTATTATTATTATTATTATGTGACCCCTCCAGGGAGTCCAAAGACTCATCGAGGGAGAGTGTGCCAACAGCAACGAACGATTGATCCAATTCCAATTCCTACTAACCGCGCTCAAACTTGCTTAACTTTTTTGCGTGAGCCATTAGTAGCAGAAGCTCTACCAATCGACCAACCTTTGCTGGCAATGTAAAGGAAACTTACAACGCGCGCGCGCGTGCGTGTGTTTGTAATATGATTATGCGAGGTATTGGCTGTGCATATGTGCTTTGTAAACATACTTTTGTACAATGCATACAAAATCATGTTTATTTCTATGATTAAACTGTATGATGTTGAAATGAATTTTATAATTAAATAGAAATTTTCCAGTTGTTTATAGTTTTATATGATTATTTTTGGTAATAAACTCTTTCTTTCTTTTATCAGCTGTATCCTTGATTAAGCTCAATTCTTTATTTATTTGTTTATTTATTTTCAATAGGACAATCAGTGTATAGAGGAGATTATCTGGATAACGAAAGGCCTGGTCATCCTAATGATCTCCTTGGAGAAAGCGCCTCCTTGCGGCAGACGAGAAAAGCACAAGTAAGAACGTACGCATACATTTGATACTTGTCTTATATACATAAATATATATATATATATATATATATTTAATTACTTTTTATATTAATCCAAAAATATATATTTTTAAATAAAGGCTGCTCTAGTTTGTCGCAGTCTGCATTTAGTTGCGCATACGTTTTGGTTAATGCGCTATTTTTGTCTGCTCAATTGCTGAATGTTTATGCATTACAAATAGGCCTAAAAAAAAAGCTCGTGGAATGCCACTAATCTGGCAAAAATAAACTCATTTGATCAACGAAATGTCATCTTGCAGGCTCAAATAATTTGTGTTACAATCTTTTGCTCCTAATTTTACGGACTGCAGTTTATTTATGCAAAACATTTGATGATAATTTATCAACTGCCAGGTAAGACCACCATATTCTTATAAAAAATATAAAAAAATTAGGAAAGCAATGCATAAGAATTTTAAAAGAAACTTTGATTAAAAACATAAAGACAATGCATTAAATCCCGTGTTCAGAATCAGACTGAATAAATAAATTAATAATCTAGATCTTAAACTATCAGAAGAATCTCGGTTGAAACTGCATTTTCTCACAGCGTCGAAACTAAAGCTGTTTATTTATTTTTACTGATAATTGTTATTCTAATTCTGTTCTCTTGACTTCGTATTTAATATTAGTATTTTTCTAAAGGAAAGAAAATAGATTCTTATTTGCAATCGTAAAAAGCCCTTTCTTGAAATCATTCTGTAATTATTCTTTATAAAATTGAGGTTATTATATAACATAACAAGGCTCAGATAAATATTTCTGTCATCCTCGACGTGAAGCAGGACGCAGGACATATATGGCACAGAGGGTGAAGCTTGACGCTTTTCATATTCCCTGTTTTCTGTTTCGGGAGCAGTGATGGGAGAGATTTGTGAGCTATTTTACCTCGCCCTGAGTGGGCAGAAGTGGTTATTCGTCGTTCAGTGTTAGGATGGCTTTCGGTCTTTTATGTTTCCAGTGGTCATTACCGTCATAGTTTCGGCCTTGTTATATTAGTTGGTTTGGATGCGTAGATGTCTTCATAAAGAATTTTTCTGCTAGGGAGCGTAGTAGTGGAGAGATGTAGGGGATATTTATGTTCCGATGGATCTGGGAGTTCCTGACGAACCACGAGGCGTCCAGTATCATTCGCAGGCACTTGTTCTGTAGTCTTTGTAGCTTGAGGATGTTTGTCTTGGAGGTATGGCTCCAGGCTGGGGAGGCGTATATAACTGTGGGACGGATCACTGTCTTGTATAGTAGAATTTTGTTTCTTGAGCTTAGTTTGCTGTGTCTGTTGATCAAGGGATACAGCTGGGCGATAACTTTTGAAGCTTTGGTGCATGTGCTCTTGATGTGGCTGTTGAAGCATAATCGTTTATCGAGAAGTATTCTCAAGAGGTATTTAGCTTCAGGGAATTTTAGAGTTGAACAGGGTGATGTCTCTTTTGAGGGATGCTCGTCTTCTTGTGAAGAGTATCGTTTTGCTTTTCTGGGGGTTTAATTGTAGTCACCAGTCTGTAAACCATTTTTCTAGATTCAGGATGGTATTTTGTAGTTTTTTGGTTACGAGATGTGGTTGGCGGGATCTGGCTAGTATTGCCGTGTCATCTGCATAAAGGGCGATGGTGGATGTGAGAGGATTTTGAGAGATGTTTGCCATATAGATGTTGAACAGGATCGGGCTAGCAGTGATCCTTGAGGAACTCCAGCGAGGATTTTCCGTTGGGTTGAGACTGTTTCATTGATTTTGACTTGCATCCTCCTGTTTGAGAGGTATGATTTGATCAGGTGTATCATGTTTAGTGGAAGGTTAGCGATGATAAGTTTGTAGAGGAGGCCTTGGTGCCATATCTTATCGAACGCCTTTGAGATGTCTAGGAAGACGGTTCAAGTGTGTTGATTCCAATTAAATCCTGTGGTGATGTATTCTACCAGGCTATGGATCTGTTGGGTGGTGCTGTGATTTTGACGGAAGCCACATTGTTCTTGTGGAATGATATTTAGTTGGTTGACATGATCTTGGAGTCTGATGAGGATGATTTTCTCTGCTATTTTCCCTAAGTTGGATAGCAGGCTGATGAGACGGTAATTTTCAGGTAAGTGTGGATCTTTGCCTGGTTTGTGAATTGGGATGATGTCAGCTATTTTCTATGACTGGGGGAAGTGCTGCCATTTGAGGATGGAGTTTATGATGTTTGCCAAATGTGCTATGGCTTTGCGTGGTAGTGTCTTGATGACTTTGTTAGTGATGCCGTCAGGACCTGGGGCTTTTTTGATCTTGAGATGGTTAATGATGCCGATTATTTCGGTGGGTGTGGTAGGCATTACAGGGCTTGGATTGTCATTAGGACGATTTGCTGTGAACCTGACTTTACGATGGATCTTGTATATATGACTGATGTTTAGGTTCTCATATGCAGGACTGCACTGTTTCTCTAGGTTTCTTGCTATGGCTTCGGCTTTGTCAGCATCTGTGTGTGCAAGGTGCTGTTCTGCTTGGAGAGGGGCGAAGGGATTTGCGCTTGTTCCTGAGGTTGTTTAGGAATTTCCATATGAAATGATCTGCTGTGGAGATGGAGGTGAGCTTGTTGTCCCATTGTTGATTCCTGTGCTTCTGGAGAGCTTCTCGGACAGATTTGTTTAATCTGTTGAGGGCTGTTTTGTCCTGGGGAGCACGAGTGTTGTGATATCTTTTTCTTTGTCTGTTTTTTCCCTTATTAAGTCCATGATTTCTTCCGGGAGACGGTTTTGTTTGTGGGTAATCGTGGATACTGTGGCTGCTGTTATGGCTTTATTGATTTGATTGGTGAGGTTCTTTATTGCCGTGTCTATTTCTTCTTTGGCTTTTATATGGGGAACAGGACCAACGTGCTCTGATAGCACATTCCTAAGTTTCTCCCAGACAATGGAGGTTTCGGGGGGAGGTGACTGGTCTTTGTTTCCTAAGTGAAGTAGGATTGGGTTGTGGTCTGATGATAATTCGTTCAGTGCTTGAATGCTGTGCTGGTATTTGATGTTGTGTATGATGGCGATGTCTAGGATGTTGGCTGTGCCAGTTGGGCTGTGGTGGGTCCTGTTACGACAGCGTTGTTTAATCCTGTGTAGCTGAAGAGGATACGGCCATTTTTATTTGTGGTTCTGCTGTTCCAGGAGGGATGTTTGGAGTTTAAGTCCCCAGCGACGATGATGGATTAATTTATGCCTAGTACAGCATCCAAGTCAGAAAATATCAGGGTCTTAGCGGGGGCGTTGTAGGCGGCGTAGATTTTAAGTCTTCCAGTTGAGTTTGTGTGGACTTCGACATCGGTGAGTTCTAGGTTGGAGGTTGGGGGGGGGGTGAGTATTCCATTGTGCCTGATGCAGTTCCTGATAAATATGGCTGTACCACCGCCTCTGTAGTCCAGTCGGTCATTTCTATATAGTGTGTAGATTTTTGGATTGTCTGCAGGTCTTAGATGAGTTTCATTAATTAGGATGATGTCAGGGTTGTATCTGTGAGAGAATTCTTGAAGCTCCAATGTCTTGTTTCTTAGACCATTGGCGTTCTAAGCGGCGATCTGTATTGAGTATGGGAGTAATCTAGTTTGTTCATTAACAAGCATTGATAAGATGGTTTGAGTTTCTTTTAGAAATATTTTTGTGGAGTTTGGTGAAGGATTTGACTTACTGAAGTCTTGAAGCATATTTGCCAATGAGGCTGTGATGACAGTAGTCATGTTTGGAAGAATTTGGTCCTGCTGGATATCTTTGGATGAGCGGGCTACTTCGGCGTATGTCCTGCTTCGACGGTGGCTTTCCAGACTGTTGGTATTTTCCATTTGTGAGAGCTGGTATTTTGTTGTCTTTTGTTGGGTGTCAGGCAACTGGGGAGCCGTCGACTCTGGTGCCTGTAGGCCAACTATAATTATTAATAATTTTCATATAATATAATTTATTAGGCGTCAAAGTTTGATAATGATTTGATTAAAAATATTTTGCTAATAGTAATAAATTATTTTTTCTTTCCACTTTTTTTTATAAATATATTGTACGAATAAAAGAAATGCAGTTTAATTTTAAATATAATAAATATTATGTGTGGCATGGCATTAAACCGTTATATTAGTTTTTATTGTTTACCTTAAGTTTTATTAGTGAAATGATTCGAATCAGATGCGTGACGTCATTTTCATTGACATTTTAAACTGCTGAATAATTGCTAATTAAGGCTAAGCATTATTACAGTAATTTGTTCATCACGATATTTTTTACAGGAACTGTAACAGGAAACTATGTGCAACTGTTTAGTTCCGCATTTTGTTTTCAAAGTCCTTGCTGCATCGCCTCAGACGGCTGGCTTAAACGAGCTTTGATCTTTGATCTTTTTTCTGCATGCACTTTTTATTTTCTTTTACAGCTTTCTACATAATTTTTCTATTTCTGTTTAATTCTTTTTTCAAATATGATAACATTTTCTTTAAAACTATTTAATCTATAATTTTAACTACCTAACTTTTTTTACTCATCTATTTCTATCTCATTTTCACTGTTCACAACTACCTGTACTTTTATATCTATCTCTGTATACATATCTTGTGTTTCGTTGATAATTTCCTAAGTAGTAATCCGATTAACAGTCAGAGCCAATCAATAATGAAGTGGAAAACAAAGATTAGACAAGAGGTAGAGAAGAAATAAAAATGAACCAAGTTCAATGTGTGGTGTAATAAGATATGCTGATAGTAATGAATACATGTAATTCTATACTTGGAATGCTGTTAATCTTTGCAATTCAATATTCATTGGCTCATCGAAGAATTGTTTATATCAACAATGAAGCCACGTGATCTTTGAATTCTTCATGATTGGATGACTAACAATTTAGAGGAATATAGGCTGAATATAAAAGTTGTTTATTATTATTATTATTTATTTATTTATTTATTTATTCGAATTAGACATCTTTAAGTCTTGGACGTGATTCAAGAAATCAGCATCTCAGACTATTTAATACTGAACATAATAATAAAAAGAATATAATATCGTTTAAATTGCTTTATTATAAAAACATAAATAATTTTCTTAATTTTATTTTTTTGATAAAGAAAATATAATATAAAATTATAAATACACTCTTTTCTTTTATATATAATAATAATATTAAATCCAAAAAAAAAAAAATACTTCCTATAAATTCCTATAAATATAAATAAACAGAGATTTTTTTTATTTATTTTTGCTCACATGTGATTTTATGATACAACACAATATTTAATATTTCATATTTTGTTTGAATAATGTTCATAACCACTTTAATTATGCCACCAAACCCACAGGATACTAATCTCAACGAGTCATTAATCAATTTGGAATACGATTAAAACAATTTCAGTCTGAATTTAAATTATTAATCTTTATAAATATTTGATATGGAAATCGTTTCGTTATTTCTTTTTATTTTTATTTTGCCAAACACCATCAGATTATCGAATTTAATTATAATAAAACGCCATTGTTAATCGGATCACTACTGTTGTCTTTAATTAAGCAGCTTCTATGTAATCCCACTCACGAAAGGCTTTAAACCCATAGTACATTTGTACTGTGAGTGGGCTAAAGATTTTTTTCTATTTTAATTAATCATGTGCATTTTTCTATTTTTATTTATCGTCGACATAATCCAGAAACCATTCTCTAGAGATCAAACATGGAACTTTTTCATGCCACTTCAGGCCTCCCATAAGCTTTTCAGTGCTCTTACACCGAGCAATGAAAGTCATTTCCCACCTAAAGACAATCACGAACATCCATGCCTCATGGTGGGATTTGAACCGCAATCTATTGGTTCGCTAACCACTCGGCCAACCAGGATGGCACTTGCAACGAATGCGTTGACATGTTGACTATTCGCTGCTCTGATTCGCAACTCAAAGACCATTTTATATGAGTTAGTCGCTTTTATCCGGTCTTACACGGTGTTATATATACGATAGTTTTACAATATTTCTTCAATGGAATTTATTATAAATTAATAACTTTATTGTGAACATCATTTAGATTTCGTTAAGGAAATTTTATTTCCATAAATTCATTGAGTTAAACGAATGAGCCACAGTTTTACGTATTTTTTGATCTGCTTACTATTCCAAGCATACTCAAGAGATTTCTATGAGTTGGTCGCGTTTATCTTGTCTATGTGTGCATGAATATTTTAAGATGCCAGTAAATATATTAGCTTATTTTTTTTTCTACAGGAGCCATCTCTTCTGTATTCTATGTTTTTCTCTGAATCATTTCTCATTTAGAATAAAGAGATGGATACACGAAGAAAGAAGGGCAATACAAATAGGAAGTTATGCAACGAAGATTTTTCAGAAAAGGAGTTAAGACATAGAGCATTTGATAATCAATAAAACTGGTGCAGCTCTTGGAGATATAAAATAAATCAAAAGGATTAGAAGTAACTTTACCAGTCTGGTTGGATGAGTGGATAACGCTAAGCAACTAACAGATCGTAAGTTCGAATTCACTATAGATATGAATGTTTATAGGTGGTAGATGGATCATTAACCAATATGAGACCACTATTCTATTCAGCTTATTGAAGGCATGAAGTGGCTACTCTAAAAACTAAACACATATTCTGTATATGGTTTCTAGAGAACGGTTTTCGGATTATCTTATCCTTAGCCCACACACAGTTCTATATATACGATAGATTTACAACCTTTCTTGAGTGGAATTTATTTTAAATAAATAACTGGAAAAATAAACTTTTAAATTAATAATTTTATTGTGAACATCATTTACACTTAGTTAAGGAAATTTTATTTCCATAAATTCATTGAGCTAAACAAATGAGCCCACATTTTTACATGTTTTGTTCTTTTTTTTTTTTTTTGATCTGCATACTATTCCAAGGGCCATACTCGAGAGAAATGGAGAGAGTAGAAATACGAGGGTTAAACAATGACACGAAAAGTTTTTTTTTTTTTTGATTTATGCCCGCCATTCTAAATATTGAGAAATCTTTCCTCTTTATAGCGCTTTTATCCCGAAACCCCAACAGGGGTTACATTACCGGCTTGTCGAAGAGTCTGGCGTTAGGTGGGGGAGAGAATTTTTACGACTGTAGATGTGTGTGTTCATAGGGCCAGTTTGCCTGTTCTGAGGGACGAAAAACCTGAGTTTCCGGGTTTAAGAAAACCTCTGCTCCCGTATGAGACCGGCTAACTCACCTTTAGTCGAAAGAGACTAGATGAAAGTTCCTCACGTCTTGGACTGGAATCGAACCCAGGTTTTTCCCATCAAAGGACTTGGTCTATATCGACTGAGCTACGGAGACTCTGTTCTAAATATTGAGAAGCATTAGATATGTACTGAGTCGTTTATTAAGGACCTCAAACACGTCTATTACCTTAGTGTTTACCGTAGGATAGGCAATGGCTCTATCAAGTAATTTTAAATGTTAAAACACTGATTCTGTCATGATACCTTCTCTCCATTCGTGGTACCACCGATGGGTTCTTGGATCAGTCATACGACTATTATTCCAAAGACTGATAAACACCGTTTGAATTCATAATAGCTCTTGCTCTCAAATGGAAAAGTCTGTCTAAATCCTATTAATGACTGAAAAACCTTGTGCTGTCACCTTGTGATCATTTTGATTGCAACAGCTTCTGATAAACAGTCAGTTTATCTTACTCATTTGATAATAGTGAATATATTAACAAAGGAATATATACTTACTTCAGTAATTAATCACATATGGGCAATGATCACTAACCTTATAGTAATAGTAGCAGGTTATATTACCATACCATGTCACTATTCAGCAAATGTTTGAATAACTCCATGCGATATTATATTGCTTTACAACCTAGTTACGTGCGAGATCTTTAAGGACGTTTTACGAAATTATGAAATCATTCACCTAATGCTTCTTATAATGCTTCATAAGTAATCTTTAACTTTTATTTCATCTGGAAGCTGCTCAATTAACATTCTTGTTAAATATCTTTCTCTTTAGTCACCTGTATTTCTGCATGTTGTCTATCTTTAAAACTTTCTAACCAATCTCTTGTATAGTCTATCATTTGTTTTTGCCTTCTAAAATGTATAGAACTTTGTTTCTTACAGTGTTCAATCTCATCTATCTCGAACAGCCCGCTTCTCACTTGAAAAGTCAAAGAGGACCACCTTATGAGTTCACAGTATGAGTACGCTTTCGCCTCTTCTGGTATTTGTCGTCTGCTGCCTTAGTTCGCCACACACACACACACACACACACACACACACACACACACACACACACACACACACACACACACACACACACACACACACACACACACACACACACACATTACACATGCACCCACCCACCCACCCACACACAAAATAAAACGAGATAACTTGATGCAAGTCAATCTCGCTTAGCAGCATATTAGGCCTATTAGGGAGTATGTGGAAACTTCTTATATGCCAACAGACACTTCCTCGGTGTTAATCGTCGCAGGCCAGAAAAACGACGTGCTGCAGAAGTTGTAATGAATGTCTACTAATAGATTATGCTCCCAATTAGAAGGGAAGTGTGATATTAGAGTTAATATTTACTAATGTTTGTACTTTTCTGATAGAATTCAGTCAAACTATCCAGAGAGGCAGAGGATTCCATTATTAACAGTTTTTCTTTCACGATGCCAGCAAAATGGAACACAATTTCTTTATAAATTTTCATCAACTCACTGTCCAGTTTCTTATTAAGTGCCAATATAATGCTAAACAAGAACAAAGGAACTCCATTTATAAGTCTCAGATGCAGAGTGTTGGAGAGTCACGATAAGAATCAAATTTCTTGTACAAAATTATCTATTTGGGTGGTGTATTCAAACCTACAAGGAAAAGTATGCGAGTAAAGATGTTTCGACACGTGATTGGTACGATTTAAGTGCCAATCGATTACTTCGTGCAGTACTCGGCGATCAGGCACTTTTCTCCATCTGAAGATTCCCTTGTAGGATAACGAATTTGGTAATCATTTTTAATTATTATTGGTACTATATATTTTTTCATTTCTTAGGTATTAGGTGAAATAAATATTTAACGGTTATATTAATAATATTATAACCGTTAATTATTATTATCATTATTATTATTTTATGTGAAATTTTGAATACTGTATAAATATTTAAGTTAATAATAACAACATTTATGTAGCAGTACTAATGTTAACTTAACGTTGCTAATAAATAAATATTATTAATGATAATGATTTAAAATTGATGATAATTACTAAGATTAATTATTTGACTTTAATATTTAATTATGAATATTAATCTTAATAACTGAGTTTGTGGTTTGATTATATTAATATTATCTGTAATATTTAAACAAATGTTTATTTATTTATTTTTATTTATAGTTTCATAATTCTCTACAAAATCATTTCTAAAAACATTAGAGAAATTATCTGTATCAGAGTTATCAGAAAGGTTATTTCATATAATTGTTACTTTCAACCGTATCGCAGATGCGTACAATAATTGATGAAATATAACATTATAATCACCATTCTAAATGATATTCTCGAAACTACTAGGGTAGCTTTTTTAAAGATTCTGCAGTAATTACACTGATTGGAATGAAGTCAACGGACACCATAGTGATAAACAAACAGCCATGACCCTCACCTTAAGATGTGGGACCTCCTTTCGCTGCAGTGAGTGCAATTCTACTTCTCACAAGCATACAATAGTAATCAGTGGAAAGTTTGGACTATTCTTCCTGTGCGCATGTAAGGAGATCCTAGACTGTTGTGGGGTGGACGTCCCTTGCCCTTACCGGAGGCTTCCATTCATCCCACGGATGTCCAATAGGGTCGAGATCCGGGCTATGTGGAGGCCAGTCGAGTGTGGTGACGTTATGTCCAAAAACAACACAGTTACAGCAGCAGCAGCATGAGACGGTGCATTGTCTGCTGAAAGAGATAATGGTCAGTTCCGTAGAAACGGCACAAAGTAGGAAGCATTGTCCAGAATGTACCTCTCGGAATTCAATATCACGAACCATATAATCACACCGCGACCTCCGTATTTCATAGTTGGGGTTACGCACTCTGGCAAGATGTGTTCACCGGGCATCTGCCACACCCACACTCAGTCGACTTTCTGCTCGGTAGAGGATGTATCGTGATTTGTTGCTCCATAACAGAGCTTTCAAGCTTCCACGTTCCGCTGTACATGCTTTATGCACCATTGAAAAAATAACTTTGCCTGTTGGTTCGGGTAATGTGGAGCTTGCATATTGCTATCTTACTATGGAAACCCATATTGCGATACTTGGTTCTGAATGTTTTTGTGCAGATTCGTGTTCCAGTCGCTGTCAGAAGCTCAGCATTCAACATATCAGCCGAGGAATGGCGATTTTTTTTTACATATTATCCTTCGTAGCACACTACAGTTACGTTCGGTGAGTGTGGTGCATCGTCCACTGCGGATAGTACTTGCAATTGATTCCCTGCGCTTCCATCTCAGTATGATATATGATACACTGATTGGGCCATCCGAGGTCAACTGATTGTTGGCCTGGGATGACCCAATTTGTCAACAATTTGCCGGACCTGCAACATGGAATCCTATCACAACCCCCTCTTTCAAACACCGTCAATTCCCTTCTCGCAGCCATTGCACCCGGACCCAGTTGTACTGATTTGGGAGCATCATATTCCTCCAATTTCGCTCCATCGTTACATGGCACGATGCACCTTTCTCAAGGGATTGTCCGTTGACTTCTTTCCGAGCAATGTATATGTGGATCTATGTGACTGTGCAGCGTCAATGGTATAAATGCATGCTTCTTGGGTCTTCGTAATTGATATTTAAATTTTAGTATTGTTTATTGTAAATGAATTGTGGTAGATATCAGTATTTATTTCTTTTAGGGCCTCTTCTTCTTTGGGAAACGTAATGTTAATGTCTGTATGGATTATGAGTAATGCATTGTCATCTACCTATTGATACATTGGATTATGTGTATGGCAAAGTTGCCAATGTTATTTACGTATAGTGTCCCTTGACGGAATCCGTGTTCTGTCTATATACCCCGAATATTATTTGTGCCTATTTTTGTTAGTTGTATTCTGTCTGAGATATAATTCCTATGCCGGATGCATGCAGTGTATCCGGTACTTATTCCCATTAGTATAATTTGATCAGTAGTATTTCGTAATCAATTGTGTCCAAAGCTTTGGTTTAGCCAAAAAATAAAAAAATAAAATAAAAATAAAAGGTATATGGATAGCGAATTTGTTTTTTCAAGTTATATTTATTGCGTCTGTAATGTCTTAGTAACATGGATGTACTTTTTGTTTTCTGGAACCGTATTGCTTCTGAGAGATAATGTATTTATGTAAGTAGTTTTGTAGTCATGTGCATTGCTGTTGCAAGATGTTTCAGTCGATTAACTGTAGGCCAAAAGTCTGACTGTCATTTCTTTTTTCTCATTTGTAAATAGGTGCAATCATATCGTTTTTCAGTTGTTCGGGGGATAGCACCGGTATCGAATATCATCTACGTATACAAGTTTCAGATATCCTATTATATAAGGTTGAATATTATTAATCCTTTTTATGGGAAATATTTAGTACAGGATTTTGTTCTTCAAAATGTACTAAAAGGTCTGTAAGTCTAATTTTGTCAATTAAGCCGAAAGAAGAACATCCTATATAACCTACCAAATAGATTGTTAAAAGTGTATAGTATTCGTATAAATAATAATGATAATGATAATAATAATAATATTCACGGTATTTACTAGCTCTGAAGGCACATGATCTTCCAAGACTGGCTTTCGTAACCACAATATTTGGATAAAATGATTAGTAATATTCTTGTTAGTAAAGTGTGTGTATTCTCCTGGCTAGGTTACAGGATGAGAATCCCGAGTTTTGCGATCGTTCAGAAGAAAACGCTCAATTTCCGTTTTCCCTCCTAACTCGCCTTCAGTTGAAAATCTCCCGATAAACGTTTGTCATAAACTGAATTCGAACCCACGTCTTTCCTTTTTACTTCAAAAACATAATACCGACCATGAACATCTAATACAGTTACTTTTTTTTAAATATCAATATGAATTTTGGTAATTCGTAAAGTACATGTTATTGCCAGATTTTGGTTCAAGGCAGAAAATAGCAGTAATAATAATAATAATAATAATAATAATAATAATAATAATAATAATAATAATATTTAATAGCCCAAGAAATAATTAATAGTTTCTTTTATTAAAAATGATAGATTCATAATATACTACAATGTGTATTATATATACACAGTTTCATATTATCAACAGTTTTATAACATTATCTATAGCAGGGGTGGGCAAGTTCTTCGGTAATAAAAGCCGCATATAATACATTATTGAATGTTCAAGAGCCGCAGAGAATATTATTTTAAAATTGTATTTATAAATAATAAAAAATACAACTATATAGTAGTCCAACTCACCAAAGAAGAATATGTTTAATCTAACTCGTTGAAGGCTTTGATTGAGTCTTCATTTGTGCAGTTAATAGTTTAAAATCTGGCTGGTAGGATGTCAAAGCTGTTCTAAGACGCTCGGTGAGGTGGCGTTAGTGAGGATAGCAGGATGTTTTGACTTGACAAATTTCATTACAGAGAAGAGAGATTCACAGCAGTGAATCTCTCTTCTCTGTAATGAAATCTCCCAAAAACAGAGAGTAGTCGGAAGACAGTTTTCTGAAGATTGGGACACTTTGCTGCTGGTATTTGTTTCCAAAAGTCAGTTACAGATGAACTTTAATGTACTAGCTTCAAACCCACATCTTCCTGCAGCTCAATAAGCTCTGTCTCTATTGAAGCAACAACCGCAGTAAAAGATGCAACAACAGGACATCCATTTTGTGAGTGATAAGATCACTCACAAAAGGATTCACAAGAAATTCAAAACATGGCTTTAACTATTTTAGTTTCTCAAACCTATTCTCAAAATCATTATAAAGTGTTTCTAAGTTTCCTTCGTAATGTTTCAGTTTACTGAAATAATACTTAAACAATCCTTCGTATTGTTTCAGTTAAAATCATCCTCCCATTGCTGGTTAAACACTCTCATTTCTTGTTCGTATTTCCGTTTTATACTCTTCTGTTGCTCAGTTATTTTAAACAAGGGTTTTATAACTTTCACTAAAATCAAACTTAATTATTTATTAATCAAAAAAGTACTTATCTACACTAAAATTCACTAGTTATGTTCCGCTACCACCACAAGCGCGTAACTTGTGTGTACTGCATGAAGAGTGATGACGCAGAGTCCAGGCAACAGAGGCGGTGGGTAATGCAGCGATCATAGTAGTCACTTTTGGAACTAATTTTGGCTGGAGCGACACAAGCCATAAAATATCGAAACACTTTTTACCAACCAAATACGATAATAAAAACCACATTAACAACTCTTTTGGCCAGTACCATTTAAAAGCTAAAAATGTAAAATTTCAAAATTGTTTTTGTTATCTTTAAAGCATTTACGAAATAAAATATTCTAATATTGGTACATACTATACTACTATAGATTATTAATATAAAAGTTTAGAAAAAATGGCAGTGAAAACCAGTATTGTCTCGGGAGCCGCATGCGGCTCGCTAGGCGCAGTTGGCCCACCCCTGATCTATAGTTTTATAATATATTATCAATAGTATTCTCTACATATGAAATCATATAATATCCTATATAAGAATCTCACATTTTTGTTTGGGGGGGGGGAGATGTACCGAGTTTTTGACTCTTTATCCCGTCATCTGATTGAAGAAAATCTGTGTTGATGATGTGTTATTGAGCTAAAAGCTCTAGTCATGGCTGGGTAACGGCAATAGACGAGCCTCAGTTAAAACTGATTGGCTACAGCTCGCCATACCTTTCGCGTGGTCAGGATCCCTCACACTGTGATTTGGAACTTCTTTGGGAGATGGACCGAGTCTTTGACTCTTCATCCCTTCATCTGATTTTAGTTTGTGTGTGAGGGGATTATTGTGGGTAATTTACCAGCTCATTGTGAGCATTGTAAGCTGTATTAGTTTTTTCTTGCGATGACGGATTTTGGTTTTTTATATTTGAAACGATCTGAGGGTTTGTAGTCCGCTGCCTGTTGAATTAGTTGATTTGGGTTATTATCTGTGATTGTGAAGAATTTTTCTGCAATGTCTGTCATGTAGGTCTTGATATCTAGAAGGTTGGCTTCTTGGTGTAACTGCAGGTTTCTGATGAACCCAGGGGCATTAAATGCCATTCTTAGGCATTTGTTCTGGATTGTTTGCAATCTGTGGATGTTCTGTTTAGACGTGTGTCCCAAGTTGGTGAGGAGTAAGTTATCTGAGGTCTTATCACTGATTTGTAGAGGAGAATTTTGTTGTTTATGTTTAGGAAGCTGTTCCTATTCAAAAGTGGATATAGCTGTGCAATAGTCTGACTTGCTTTGGTGGAGACACTATTTATGTGTGTCTTGAAATTTAGGCTCTTATCCAGATGAAATCCTAGATACCTGGTAGAGTTGTACTAAGGGATAACTTTTCCAAACATTTGTATGCTTATGTTCGGTTCTTCTTTACGTCTGATGAAAAGTACTGCAGAGCGTTTTCCTGGATTGATTGCGATACGCCATTTTTTGAACCAATTCTCTAATTCGTGGACTGCTCTCTGTAGTTTGTTTGAGGCTAGATGTGGACGGAGGGATCTGGATATGATAATTGTGTCATCGGCATAGAGACCGGTGATGGATGGGTACAACTTGGGAAGATCTGCTATGTATATGGAGAACAGTAGGGGAGACAACAGAGAGCCTTGAGGGACTCCAGCCGTGACTCTCCTCTCTATGGATCTGATTCCATTGAGTTTTATTTTAAATTTTCTGTTATTCAGATATTATTTGATAAGTAGAACTAGTGGTAATGGGATTCCAACTTGATGTAGTTTAAAAATTAGACCATGATGCCATATTCTATCAAATGCTTGTGTTATGTTCAGGAAGACTGCGCCAGAGTGTTGGTGCAATTCGAATCCTCGTGTGATGTATTCAACTGATGTATTCAACGACTCTGTAAATTTGAAGCGTTGTGGAATGATGTTTCCTAAATCCGAATTTCTCATCTTGTATATGACGTGGTTGTTATCTGCTGCCTCTTGATGGCGCGTTCGGCTATCTTGCCTGCACATGATAGAAGGCTGATCGGTCTAATTATGAGGAAATTGTGTATTTTCCCCGGCTTTTGGAATTAGGAAGACATCTACAATCTTCGATTGCTCTGGAAAATAATTTAGCCGAAGGATAGCATTAGTGATGGCTACCAGATGCATAACCCCTTCACTGGGCAGTAGTTTGAGCTCCTTGTTCGTTATTCCATCCGGACTCGGAGCCTTCTTGTTGTTTAGTTTTCTTATGATCTCATATATTTCTGTTGGTGATACGGGTTTGTTGTTGGATTGGAATAAGGCGTTTGAGTAATTTTACGCACTTGTGTGTGAATTTTTCTTATGAAGTTTATATCTATGTTGGTATAATTGGGGAGTATAAAGAAAAAAGCAGAGGCATTTGCAGACAGCTTAGAAAGACTATGCTGTCTTCAAATGCCTCTGCTTTTTCTTCATCATTGTAGGCGACTCTATATTCACCTTGAATTGGAGGAATTGTGTAACTCTTCGAACGAAGTGATCTGATCATTCTCCACAATAACAAAATACATCACCTAAACACAGAGGAGCAGTGTTTAGGTGATGTATTTTGTTATTCCAAAGTTGATTTCGGTAGTCCTTTAGAGCATACCGAACATGGTTTGTTGCTCTGTTAACTGCTTGCTTATCTACGGGATCCATTGTTCTGTGGTATTGTCTTCTTAATCCGTTTTTCTCACGGATAAGACGTTTAATGTCCACTGGCAGTTTATTTGGTGGTGCACTTTGTTATATTTGTTACCTGTGATATTGCTGTTAGTATTTGCTTTTCAAAGGTTTTCACTCCCTTTTTCATATCTTTAGTGGATGTTATATGTGGAACTGGGCCAATATTATCCTGGAAAGCTGAGGGTAGTTGTTTCCAATTTATAAAGGTGGTGGCGTTTTCTGTTAGATCTTGTATGGCGCCTGGTTGGTTGTAAAATGATGGGGCTGTGATCAGAACTTAAGGCGTTAACTGCTTGTATTTGATAGCTGTGCGCAATGTTTTTTAGTATTGCTATATCAAGTACATCTGGACGGCCGTTGCTTGGCTCGGTTCCTCGGGGGGTTCGGCTATTGTACTATGCTTTATGTTTCTTTTGAAAAAGATGGCGGTGCCTCCTACTCTTGCATAGGATCTGTCTGTACGCTAAGTGCTATAAATGTTGATTCTGATCTTGTCACTTGGACGAAGGTGTGATTCATTTATAAAGATGATATCTGCTTGGGTTTCTGTTACGAACTCCTGTAGTTCCTGCATTTTGTTGGATAGTCCTTTTGCGTTCCAGCTGACAATCTGTAATGCTTTAGGTTTTCTATTAGCCTTATTCATTAAGGATTTCAATAAGCAGTGATTGAGTGTGGCGATGATATCCGTGGCTTCTTGAGTTGGGTTGGTTTGCCGGAGTTCAGCAAGTATTTCTCCTATGTGGCTTGTTATGTTCTGTAGGATAGGTTTCTTGGTTTGCTGTGACTGGTTTGGTTTGGGCTTTGGGTCTTTTAGGTAGGTTGGTCTTGTTACTACAGCATACGTCCTTCCGTCCGTTGTGGAGACTGTGGTTTGATGGAAGGATGTGCGTTCTTCTATAGGTTTACTGGTTTGGAGTTGAGTCTTTTGGTTTTCAGGAAATGCTATGCAGCCTCTATAGTTTGCGGGGTGTGGACCTCCGCAATTTGCACACTTTGCTGGTTGCGTGCGGGGTTTGGAGTTTTTGGCATTCATTTGTTGCGTGTTTGCCACCACATTTAACACATCGGTAATTTGCTTTGAAGCAGCGCTGTGAGTGGCCAAACTTTTAACAGCGATGACATTGAGTCGTTATTTGTTTATGTTTTAGCGATTCAGTCTTTATGACTAAATCACAAATAGTCTGAAGATCGTATATGTGTTTATGGTCTTTACTGATCTCTACCAATATTAGAGGATATGGGGTTTTATCAGCTGTATGTATTCGGCTGACTCTTTTGTAGGTCTAAAGTCTTTTTCTTGGAGATCTGCTTGTACTCCATCTGTTGTAATGGACTCTGTTACGCCCTCTGAGCACAACTTTAAGGTTCTTTTCTATTGAGTGCAAATGTGTGGTAGGGAAGGTTGCTATTATCCAGAAATTTTCTTAGTTGTCTGTAATCGGTGGAAGTTTTTTTTTTTTTGGCTGGATGCGAATTCCTTCTTCTGTATTAGTGGCTTTCGTAAACGATATTTCTAGAGTTCGGAGTAAAGTAACAACTGATGTCCAATGATTTTTATCCCTTAGGATGACTGGGAGTATTCTTGATTTTGATATATAATGAACTGATTGTTATTCATTTTCTGTGATGAAAAAAGGAGTTTCCGTTCTTCTTCAACCCTTCTGTCTAGTAGGATGGATAGAATGCCCTAATTAGGGGTCACGGCAAAACTTAATGCAGCCAGTACGTCCCTCCTCAAGGGCAAGCATTTTATGTCTGTAGATCTGCGATCCAGGCTAACTCACCGTTTAAAAAGTCGTTATAAAGGACGTTATTGAAGGGATTCGAACCAGGATCTTTAGTACCAAAGTGCTCATCTAAACCAACTAAGTTACAGAGGTTCTCTATTTTCTATAGGTATTATTTCTGGGAAATTCCCATTTTCTCAATTCCCCGTTTATTCCTCGTTTTCTCTATTTTCTATTAGTGAGCACGAAACCAACTGTAATACATTCCTTGAAGGTGAAAGTGAACTAAATTTAGGAATATTCTGTAATAGTAATAATAGTATATTCAGATAGCATAGAGAGATTAAAGGATGTTAAAATAAAGGAACCTTTAAAGTATAATAATTCTTGTTTATTGCCACCTGAATCGGATCTTGTGTAACATTTGATTTTGAGAAAAATAGAAAAGGAATCAACATCTCCACTGCGTTAAATATGACGTCACGTTCTCTGATTTAATTGTTTGAGACGACAAATGGTGGTAATTATCTCCGTGTTTTTTGATACAATGTTTTTATTCTAACCATGAATTAAATTCACAAGAGTGGGCCTTGAATACTGAAAGAGATTTCAGATCTTCCAAGATCTTTTGACATCTTAGCACTTCTACTGCTATAAAATGGAAATCGCTGCACAAAGTGATTTGCTTCTTAAAAACAGATTTGTTCGTAAATTCGCTCCAACTAAGAAAAAAAAAAACTGTCCATTTATCTTGGAGGAAAAGCAAAAGAAAATCACGTTTCTTTTTCTTCCTTGCTGACGGATTTAGTTGAAAATCGAACACCACTTATTTCAAGGATATTATACTTCAGAAAACCTTGGAAACGGTTTTGGTCTTACGCAATTGCTTGAACATTACAAACAGCTGACTCTTTTTGCAAAGACCACGACGACCAATACTTGAAACAGAGAACGAAAAACTAAAAGGAATTACTGAAGACGATGGGGTAGTTATTCGCACTGACTGCCGATTTCTTTCTTTCTAAAGAAACACTTGAAATAGGGACCGAGCCATTTTAAAGAGAGAGAGGGCAGGGAGAGTCCAACTTTCTATATTTTTAAGCTATGCTTAAATTCAATTAAAATATTCCACATTGCTTCAATGGCTGTAATAGGTCAGAAACTTCCGATGTGAGTTCAGGATGATGACAAATGACTGTGCACAGAATGAAACAAATCATAAAAGTTCTGCGCATGTTCAGAATGTCAGCAATTTTTTACCACTTGCTAAGGCGACATATCCAATGATGTATTCAAACTAGGATGAACTATGAACTACATAAAAGCATTTTGATGGCCCTGAGACGTTTATGTGGCCTTGCTTTACATCATTCTTTGATGCTAATTGCAGAATAATTTCTTGTAGAGAGTTGGCAGACAAAAATATTACTTTACTTATTGTCAGTTTCTTCTAAGATCATCCTTAAACTGTAAAAAGAAGGAGGCAAGTAATTTTTCGACTTGAGGGGCATAATATTATCCAGCTTCGTAACGGAGTTAGCCTGAATGTTTACGCTTCAAAGAATCAAATTTTCTTAATGTTCACTCTTCTTATATAATTATATTCTTTCAAAACAGAAACTATTTTCTGAGAGATAAATGAAGTATCTTACCTCTACTTTCAATAAAAGAAAAGTACCTGCCATTGTACTTAGGTTTTTAAAAAATATCATAACTTTTCTATATTCGATTGTATCGGTGAATGATGATAACACCAGAACTTGTGGATGATTCGTTTTTATACGTAATGGCGACCATGCTATCGCATTTCTAGGATTATGAAACTTCCAGAAAATAAAATGATGATTTCTACGGCCTATCATTCAATTTAACGTTAAATCAACGAACTCTCCGAATCACATTCTAAGAATTTGTTTTTAGCCTTTTACACCACAATTTCGTCTACTAAAAGTTTTAATAAAAGCAAGCAGTAGACAAGTTTTGTCGCCTTGACTGACACCACTACTCTATTTATTGGACACCTTAAGTAGATTGAGAATGTTTTATGTTTGGATTCCAGAAAAGGCTTTTAAATTATCTCACCCTTAGACTACCTACTGTATGTGATTTCCAGCATTTCTTTGACGAGAATTTTTTTTTGTCCTATCACTATCGACTGTTTGTTTTTGAAGCCAATAATTTTCTAGTGCATTCAGATTGAAAATAAAAATATATATATATATTAAAATTTTTAAAAACATAATCAGTTTGCAAATTAATTCGGTAATTAGTCCAATTAATTCGATATTTTTTTTAAAATGATGGAATATTAAAAATAATAAAATTAATTAGCAAAGGCATTGATAATTTTATGACTTATGTAATAAGCCATAAGGGCGTATTAGGGTGATAATATCCAAATATCGTTATGTTTGTACCTAACATTAGTTAAATTAACAAGGTCTTGTCCTTTATTTAAAATCCGACATCTTGCTTTGGTAAAAATTTTCTGTGATGATTAACAAGAGTTGGCAAGCTTGAACAGATACCATTCATTAGGTCGCTTAGAGACTACCCACGAAAGTCATCAAGTAGTCAGTAAAATTAAATTATCATCACCATCATCATATGGTGCAAAGATTTAGGCTTATTATGGCTGTTCTGCTCTCAGAAGCTGTAAACGAGTCTCTTCAATGGACGACCTGGTCTTCTTTTCCCAGATGATGTACTGTTTCGACAATCTTTCTATTTTTATTCTTTTAGCATCCATCATCCAATGTTTATATTTATTTTCTCTATTGTTGATTTTGGATTAATTCTTTCATTATTTCTTCCTTTCTTTTTGTAATCAAATGGAGTATACGTGGCTGTTTTCTCATAATTTTAATTTCACCTGCAAGTAATATATTTTCATATATTTTTTACATTTTATTGTGTAAATTTACTTCACATACATAAAATGTAATTGGTTAGCGCGTATCATCGATTTTTAACCGAGTCTGTCTTTTTTTTTTAAAGATTTAATCACAGAATTTATTACATATGATTTTTAGGATTTTGTCATTTTCAAATTTATGTCCTTATTTTCAGCTTCGCATCTAAATAAATAAAATAATTACTGTAACTTATTCCAAAATTGTGTTATTTATTATTATATTATTCTAGTTCAAAATTTCTTTTGCCAAAGCCGTTGTTTTTCTCTTGAGATTATCATTACGAAATCACAGACTAGTTCCTTTAGATTTAAAATAGCCTTCTGAGTCTGTCTTCGAAATCAGTAATTAATGCCTGGTTATCTGCAAAAAAAAGAGTATTTTAAATTCGCATCACAGGATGGTTCAATACTTTGAGAATTTATCATCATCCTTTACACGCTAGGCTCAATAGTCTGTCAAGACAAAGTACCTTACTTTGACTTGGTAAACTAACTGATGCTTCGACAGGATGATCAATCCTATTTGTATAGTAGCGGTCAACTACGTACGTTCTTCTGGATGGTTTGCCGGATGAGAAAGCCCTGATAAAGGACTATCTCATCCCGCAATTAGACGGGATTTAAACCCAGGTCTTTCCAACCAAAAGGCATCGTTGTTACCGAATGAGCTACGAAGGCTCTTCTACGGAGTTTTCTATTTCATTTTTATTATAATTCCACTTAAACATATATGAAATGGAGTTGCGGATAGGGTTCCCCCCCCCTTTCTCTGCCTGACTCATTCGTTTTCTCTCCAATATGCTGGTTTCCAGTTCAATCATATATATGCATTTCATTATGTTCATGCGTGTTTATAAAAGCTCTCAGAATACATTTGTCTTTCTTGTAATATGTTAAAGAATGTTTTTCATTTTACCTTTCCAAATACGTTTTTTTCCCTCAAAGTCAATAAATATCATGTCTGAGTTTCCAGATTCTACTCTCTTCGTTTTTCTAGTATTAATTTTAGATGGATCCATACATGAACGTCATTTTCTGAAACCATTTTGTGCCTCGAGAATAAATTCTTTTGAATAGCTTATAAGTTTTTTTTTTTCATTTACTATTCTGCTTTATATTTAGTAATAAAAATTCAGAATGCTTATGTTACCATTTCAGGGTCTTCTTTATTAGCTTTTTTTATATAAATAGGAATGATTATTGCTTGACAGTTTCGTTTTTCATTCTTTTGATGGATTTCTTGTTGAAATAAACTTTATTCAAAAATGATCTCTCTCTCTCTCTCTCTCTCTCTCAACCTTATTTTTACATACTTATATAATTTTGGGCTGAAGTTATCTCCTGTGATCTATTTTTATAATTTCTAATTTCTTCTACTGTTATAACTTCATTTCCATTATATACTTGCTAGATGTTTCTTTTATAATTATTGCTATTCCAGAATTCTGAATAGAAATTTAATTTGACTGTTATAATTACTGTTTCTCTAATATCTGTACTTAAATGTTCTAAATTTAATATGAATTATGTTATATATATATATATATATATATATGTCGTATTCTAAACCAAAAATAAAAATTTTACATGAGTCTGTCTTTTTCTGACCTCTCTTAGCCCTCTTATTCTTTCGTATTTTACTTCATTTTTCAATCTTTCAGACTTAACCATCTGTTTAAATCAAAATCAAATTAAATACTCTAAATAAATCCAAACTTGTTTTGATTATATAAGTGAAGTGCGTATTAAATTCAGCATTATTTCAAAGCCGAATGCAGAAACTATGAAAGTTTCGTAAAAATAAGTTCACCAGAGAGCTTACGGGAATATACTCACCTGCATTCACGAGTTGCCTTAGTGCAGACTACTTAAAAGACATAGGCGCCTCCTAAGCGTCTATATATTCGCCTTTTATTGATACGGTTTCACTGACTTAACAGCTGTTTCGAACTAGTTTTGATTATTTCCTTCGTTTCATTATCCCATATTTTAAATCTTTCCTTTTTAACAATTTTTGATCTTTCCTGACTTTCATTTATTGCTGTATTGGTTTTTTTTTCTTTTTTCTCTTCACTTTTTCTATAATATCTAAACATTTGTTAATTCTTAGCTTATACAGCTACTAATTTGTTTTTCCGGTTGTGACATTGAAATCTGCTTCTCATATTCACACGATTAATTTTTTTTTCTTATTATGTGCTTTTTTAATTACATAATAATAAAGATAAGCACTGAATTCACAGAATTCAGCCTATCATCTTCACTTTCCTGTTTTTAATCTAGCTTATATTATTGTTTCGTTCTAGTTTCTGTAATCCTTTATCTGTTTTGAAATAGATTTATGAAACCAAACCACAATCCCCACCTGTGCTGTTAGGTCTCTATTGACTGTTATATATTACATGAAGGTTCTCAGTTTCCAAGAATCATTTTCATTTCTCTTTATTTCTATAATTATTGCAATATTAAATACTCTTTTATTTAATCTGTAACTAACTCTATTTCTTTATGAGCTATTCCTATTCCTATTACGTTCCAGTTTTACCATTTGCATTCGAATTCCTCTTAGTGGATTAAAAGTAAGGTTAAATCCCCCATGTTTGACTGCTAGCTATATATATATATATACACACACACACTAGGGGGGGGCTCTTCCCCCTACGGCGCCCAACATCCCGAGTTCCGGGCTGGTAGGCCGGTTCTTTATGAACCTCACTTTAATTATTCAAAATCACGAAATGAAAATAAAATATTTACTCTATAATCAGTCATGACATGCGCGTTATGTTAATTTCAGTAATGAATACTAACACGTAGTTTTCTAATGGTCGACAATGAGTTTGATTGTTGTAATCCTGAAACGATAAAATTGTTGTCTCATGAAGGCAAACACATTGTTGGACGTTTCAAAACAATGAAGACGTGACATAAAAACGTGACAAATTTCGTTTCAAATTTCGGCTTATCGGCTTAATAAATCGTTGTCTCATGAAGGCAAACACATTATTGGACGTAAACGTGAAATAAAAACTACTATAAAGAGCCAAGAGGCTATTTTTTTTTCCGGCGGCATAACTTAAGTTAAGGGGATAATAAATCCCTCATTATTTTAAAGCCGGATACGAAACTCGGAGATCGAACACCATGGCAACTCGGAGCAAAGGTGGCACAAGCTCTATCACCATCCTTAATATTTTCTCAAAATGTAAAACGCAGTTGCACTACCCAGGTGTGGACTTACGCTTGGACTCGCCGATAGTTCTTCGGCATGAAACTCTTAGATTTCGATCTCCTAGTTTCGTATCCGGCTTTAAAATAATGAGGGATTTATTATCCCCTTAACTTAAGTGACATAAAAACGTTTCAAATTTCTGCTTATATATATATATATATTAAAAGCAGCCAAAGCACTAATAATCTGAATGAACATCTAATTTAATAATTTAAAGCAGAGTGGAAAGCACAGGTGATACCAAAATCCTTGTAAAACTTTATTGATAGGTTTAAAACCGTAAAGTTTCCTTAAAATTGTTAGAGAATTATCTCTTATGTAACATGAACAGTAGTTTTGTTTATTGCATAGTGTAATTAATTTAATGATTTTAACTGTATTTTTATTTATTCATTTTTTGACAGAACTCGGTCGTCCCCAAGACGTCACACAAGTATGAGTTCCCAGTAAAAAGAATTCTTTTAACGCGTGATCCTAAAGATCGGTCTGTAAGCGGTAAGCATTTTCGTTCATTTCTGTGATTTTTCGTTTCAGTTTGCAATTTTATAAAAAATAAAAATCGGTGTAAACAAGATGCACCAAAATTGAGAAAATTTATTCGCTTTCATTCATAAGTTTCAAAGTTGTTAAACTGATTTCAGTAATTTATATATTATTAGTATCTATTATTGATAAATTTGAAACTGACAAAAATTTTAAAGCAATATGAGTAAAAAATCTTTATTAGAAGGAGTGATAACAATAAATATGGATAATCTAGGTGACTTAATAATAATAATAATAATAATAATAATAATAATAATATTTACTTTAAGAGAAAATATAGAGATAAACATCTATTTTGGATATTTTAAGATCTTTAATCAAAGATTAAATGCTAAATTTATTTCAGAATTAAAAATTTTATTCCACGAAATTGCATCCTAATTTAAGATCTTATCTTTCCCGACTGTGTGGTCTCTTTATTTCACAGGTAATGGGCTTGGAATGAAAGTTGTAGGGGGAAAAGAAATTCCGGGGAGCAATGGGATGATAGGGGCTTATGTGGCAAGAATCTACCCTGGTGGTGTGGTGGAGACTTTAGGAGAAGTTAAAGAAGGTGAGTATTAATTTGTTACACTTTGAAATTCCCGTGTTCAATAATGATCTAAAGCTAGTGGTGTGGTATTGGTTGCTTTTCCGAATGCGGACTGTCTACTAAAGATTATCTGTCTATAATACAAAGCACCTGACTCCGTAAGAGATTTGTTTTGCCTTACTTTCTCGGAAATATCATTTTTTTGGAATGTAATATTGGTATGCATATTTATTGTTTTTTTTTTCAAACAAAATTGATAATTTATTTTAAGAAGTAATGATGAAGTATTGCTTAAACGTTGGTTATATCACTTGTTGATGATTTGGTTCAGTCCAAATCATCAACAAGTGATTATTCATGTTGTAACCTTCCGAACACTAGTCAACGATAAAATTCCTTAGACTTCATATTCATTGTGAAGGATCTGGATTCGATTCCCGTTTAGAATGCTAAGAAACTTTATAGGGACTTTTCAACTGAAGGTGGATTTGCTAATCATACTGAAGCGACAAGATTTTCCTACCTGAAACTCGTTTTTTTTTTATCACTGAATACCAGGCCATAGAACATACATAATCGATAGAAATATCACATTCTTTTAACATTACACTGTCACGGCCAAATATTTTGGATTTACAGAACCTCAATGTTCAGGATACTTAATAAAATCAATTCTAAATTTAAGCATATTTTCTGTCAAGTTATTTGAGTCTATTCAAAATATCAGAAACGAATAATATAGTTTTTATAACATACTTTTATAACTCGTTTTTCTCTAGATCAACGAACTATATACTTAGTCATTTATTTTGTAATTTTAAAGTTTCTGTCCTTAATTTTATTTTTTCAAAATCAATATGAAATAACATGAGGCAAACTGAGACACATGCAGTATTACATCACCGAAAAAAAACCTATTTCTAGTTTAGCAGATTAATAAAAGGGTGATCTTAATGTCTTATAATGTCTGAAAATAAATGTCTTAATACTGATGGGATGATATGATTTCATTCCTTTCAGGGGACCAAGTACTAGAGTGGAACGGGATACCTTTAACGGGAAAAACCTACGAAGATGTCCAGAAAATTATTGCTTCTTCTGGGGATGAGGTCGAAATTGTTATTCGAAGGTAAGTCCATTTACATTTCATTAAAATATGAGCACGCTAATTATTAATACTGATTTTAAAATAACTGCTATTCTTTACTTGAATAAAAAATATTAAAATATTTTCATACCATAAGGGTTTGTTTATTACCAAATTTCTCATTAAGCGTCATAAATATAATGGACATAATAACCGCTCAAAGATACTCATTCAATAATATATTTTTCTTATACCATAAAACTGCCTTTATGCAATTTTAAAATATGGGCATTTTGTACATGCTACAGAAAGGTTGAAAATGATTTATGACTTGAGTCATATTGTTACAACTGGATGATCAGCTTGAAGAGAATTTCTACTAACCTGTCATTTTATTTCATTTTTAAGGAACATTATAACAAATGAAAACATTTCATTCTTTCTGATAATATAACAATAATATTTTACACAAGTTTATCAATAAAAAAAGATTATACATTCTGTATAACATTAATCTGAATTTTATTCTCATTTTATGTAAAAAGAATTACATACGTACTTGACTTTGAAACCTTCTATCGTTTGCTGCAGACTGAAGCGCCCTCTCGTAAAATCAAGTATAAAGAACAGCACGTACAGAATAAAGGATATAATGCGATAACATTTTAACTACAGCACTTTTATAATGCCAAATTTTTATTAATGTTTAGCACTTGAACGCTTACTTAAAACAAATAGTAAATTTGTATCAATAAATAAAATCAAAATTAAATAAAAAAACTAAATCTATCAAAATAAATTGTATTAATAAATTGAACAATAAAACGAATAAATTATTTCTACAAACTTTTATCTGTCGCTTGATTACAACAAATAAATTTTGGTACGCTCTACCCCTCCAGTACCAGTAGTTTGACTGGGAAGCAAACCGGATTTCTTGCTATTAATACTGTTAATAACGTTGCCCACCAAGAACGAACCCGCTATATTGGTTAACGATAATAACTAATAGATATTTTTAAGCATCTCTTCCATTTTTACCATTTCTAGTGACTTCAATATGCTTGACCCCCGTAGTTCAACCCATCAGCATCAACGAAGTCCAAAATTAGGGGTGAGGGGGAGAGGAGGAGACGGCAATGATGGCGGCCATGTCGGATCAACTCGAAGCATGAGCGGAGGTCATCACACTTCCGAATCTCACCACCACCACCACCATCATCACTCATCGGGAACGTCTTCGCGAGGCGGGCATTACGGACGCGAAAGAACTGATCGTCACGAGCACGACACAGATGGATTACTGCAATCCCCATTAGAACCAGAAAATGGTAAGTTTTATTTTTTATTTTTTTTTCTTGACGTTGGCGGTCAGAAAGACAAACAGTGTGTAAAATGTAAAGCAAATGAGAGAGTGTGCAGCCATAATACCATAACAGCAAAGAATTCGTAGACAATTTTTTTTAAGCGTATTTGGCTATACTTAAGAAGTGATAACGTGATCATTAAGGCTCGTGTTTTTGCTTTTATTACATCACTGTATGGTGTCTTTTTTTGGCATTATGCAGTGGCTTCTTCTATTTGAGTCATGTTCAAATATGTAAGACCGCACGTTAAAAACTCGGAATGTCATCAATGGACTGCTCGGAAACTACGAAAATTACAATGAAATAATCACCCCGTATTGTGAACCCGTCAGTAGTCTTAAGTAGCCAAGAATGCTTTGAAGATGTTACACGGAAAAAATAAATTTATTCCACAGTACTGCTCAGCAATGACGTATACACATTTCACTGTAATATTCTTGTTTCATGGGAAGTTTTCTATTATGACGACTTAGTATTGCTTCGTAGCGATATTTTCAGTCAAAAAGCAGAAAAAAAAAGAATGAAAATTCGGACTTTTATGAAATCCATGCAATGGATTTGATAAAAGATTGTGTTAAGTTAAGATAACATTCTGATAAATCCAAGATGCATCGCTTTCATTCACAAAGGTAAAAGATGGTCTCCAGAAAAATATCATTTACTTTTCTGGTAGTTATTAATTCATTTACTCTCTCCCCGTTGTAACCTTTATAAATGTTCCTGTGAAGGGCATTTGTTAAAGATTTTTCAACCTAAGGTAAGATAGAGGGTCATACAGAAGCCTCACCTTCAGTGTTTAAAAGTTGCTTTATTGTTTGGAATTACGATCGAAGCAACTAAGGCTATATAAAGCCAGTATATTCTGTTAATTCTGTGCTCTGCTGGTTATTTGCGTGTTTTGTGGGAAGAAAGTCCCGCTTTTCAAACCTTTACTTGTTATTAACTTTTCTCTCACGAGATAGGAGTTTTCATTTCCACAAAATAAACAAGTTGGCCGATGAAATACACGTGGTTCTCGATGTAACACAATTTGCATATTTCTCTTCTAAATCATTTCTTTTAAATAAATGTGTAACCTTGCCCTTTATATTCTAGTTATCTCTCTCTCGTTTCTTGTTCAAAGTTCTTAATGTTTTTTTTTTTCATTCTGAAACCTTTCACCATCATTTCGTTATTCTGACTTTTTTAAGAGTAGACCAGTCAGTTGTTCGGATAAGTTATTTGGGGAATTTAAAAGACTTGAAAATTCGGAAGGGTTAGAGAAGTGGGGATTTAAAATTTAATGCGATACGAATTCAATGTGGGAACCCAATTTGATTAAAAAAATAGATACAAATTAGTAATTTGATTGGTACAAGTTGGCTGGATAGTTGGCTGAATAATTAGCGTATCAGCTATCTAACCAACAGGGCTGCTGGTTCGAATCATCCGTGGGCATAGATGTTTGTAATTGTCTTCAGCTAGGAGATGAATTCATCGCTCGGTGTGTGATCCACCCCTCCCCTGCTTATTGAAATCCTGAAGTGGGTTGAAAATGTTTCGTGTTTAGTCTCTAGAATAGGGTTTCTGGATTATTTAAAAAATAATTAAAGTAAAAATAATAAAATTAATAAAAATTAAAAATTAATTCAATAATCAAAATAAAAAATGACTATTTGTTCCTCACACACTATAGTGTCCGTTTACTTCTTTTCAACCAGTGTATATAGGGTGAGGAATTTCGAAGCATGTCAACTTGACAATAGTAGTGATGATCACCAATTCATTTGTTTTTATTTTTTAAAGCAATGAGTTAGTGTTCTTGGACTTAGGATGAAGGTTGGTTTTTCTCCGAGTATTCTGGTTTCCTCGTGAAAAAACACGAAACCAGTCTCGAACATGAATGGAATTAAGTCTTCTGATGGAGAATAATATTTGTGGTCCAATTGCCCTCTATTAATTACTACATTCTTTGAAGAACGTCATCAATGAACGTCATTCAATCTCTGGGAGATGTTCTTCATCACCACCAAGTATTTTGGTTATAATAGATTGCTACGTTGTAGTGTCTTTTTTTCATTTAGATAAGTCATCTCTCTCCCTCTCTCTCTCTCTCTCTGAACTGTGCAAGAAATTAAAAAATTTAATCTTAGGTAGTGCCCTTTCTTTTAACTTTTACTAGATCATAAAAACTCATGTTATTTTGCCATTTAAATTTTTCTACATTTTTGCAAATAAGTTGGACAATACAAATGGCAGCTTCTTAGTTTTATTTACGTGTTGTTTATATTTTTTTTTCAAAGTCATTTATTTCTTGCTCTTAAGAACAAATTTTGTTTCTCTCTAAATATCCTAAACTCATTTATTCTCCCTGAAAATTTACTTCGACATTTTCTCAAATGTGGGAAGCACATAGTGTTTTAGTAATCTGCAAGTAATTCTGAATTTCAGCTTTTCGCTGGTAATGGTTTGCAATTTTAGTCGACTTTTCTTCGTAAATTGTGCTAATATTAAAAAAAAAAAGAAAAAAAGTTCACATGTTCTTGTTGCTTTTAATTTCAAAAAATATTGCTAATATATGAGTACTTAGCATATTAGAATATAAAGTATACTTTTCTTTACCCAAGTTGTTTCTGGATTTTCTTCTGTTCAAGTAAGAGAAAACATCCGCTTTTACCGAAACTTAATTACTTCATGTAGGGTAGTACTAAATGCGTGTTGCTGTTCTCTCTCTCTCTCTCTCTCTCTCGTATGTGCATAATATATATATATGTATATATATATTTTTTTTTTTTAATTACTTTGCACATATAGTGAGTACTATACCGTTTCGGCTTTTCTTCGCTTACTGAATAGGGAATTTTTTTTTTTTTTTTTTTTTTTTTGTTCTCAACGTTAGCTCTGAAATTCCATTGGTAATTCTTAAATATCATTAATATACCAAACGAGTGGAACTGATTTTCAGATCGAACTTTTAAGATCGAAAACCTTTTTATTAAATGATGCGCGAGTGCTGAATTATAATGTATATGTTTGTGTGTTATCACCTAGATAGGACTTTAGAGTCACCCAAGTTTTTTTTTTTTTATGTTGAGCCCATACACAGGAGGTTGGTTGGTCATCCAATAGTACATTAGCACCGTGTATGGGTGGTGGGTTAGGAAAGGAGGAATTTGTTTACATTTGATTTGAATGATTTTAAATTTTATTCCTTGGGAAACACAGCAGGTGGGAGACTGTTCCACAGTGCAGCAGTTGCAGGGATGAAGGAAGAGGAAACGAAACTTGTTCTGTTTGTTTCTAGGTGAACTGTGAAGGGATGTGAACGGAGGAATTATGGGGATATGGGAGGCATTGTATGTTTGGTGTCTGGAATGGTTGGGGGATATTTACCATTGTCAGTTATGCATGCATTTGAAGCAAAGTATGAGGCTAGAAGATTGGCTTTTTCTGTGAGTGATGATGCAGTAGAGCCATCGGGGTGTGATAGGGGTGGGAATAGTGCTGGGCAGAAATTACGGCCAATTGCTTTAGCGATAGAAAAAAGGATCGGCTGCCGTTTGGACAGGCTGCTAGTTTCCTGCTTCTTGCTCTTTCGAACTCTGTTTTGGAAGTGTTGATTGTTTTTTTTTTTTTGCATTTATTACGGGCTTCGGTGTAAGCTTTAAAGGAGGATGGGGTTCTTGATTTCAGCCAGTTGTTTCATTATTAAGTATTGCGTTGTCTTTGTGTGTGTGTGTGTCACAAGTGTTATTTGTACTGTCTGAAGATGTCTCAGTGACTGATACTAAATATTGTAAGCATTAAAATTAGTTTGTAATCTTTTCCTAGTGCTGTCAATACTCCATTAAACCTCCGAAATGTGTATGTTACACAATGCGAATTCTAGTTAGTCGAACTTTGTTAATGAAACAAAACTGATTTAAATATTTTTGGTGAATATGTTCCGAAATACTGTATTTCCAAGCAATAGAGAACAGTTTTTTGGAAACTGTATGACATTCATTGATAGAAGTTAGTCATGTTAGGTGAATATCTATGGCAGAGTGGTGCCGAGGACGTTAAGGAGATGATGTGTAAGTGTGTTGTATCTGTAAATTGCACTTACTTTTAGCTGTTTATCTTTCAGAGTGTACCAGATATGCCATAAATACCTATGCCACATCTGGTGCACTCTGAAACCTGTGAATAGTTCAACAGTCATGTATAATTTCTTATTTAAACATTTCTTTATTTTTCAACATATTTCTGACAAAGTAGCCAATTAAACGATTTTTAATTTGTATTCGAACAATATTCTGCTTTGGTCATAATAATACTTTTTTTTTGTAATTTTCAAAATAATCATTTCATGTCCCATTTCTAGTTTTAGTTTCTTACCTTAAGATATTTGATTAGTTTATGTTCTTCCCATTTTTTTAAATGATAGAAATATCTAGCTCCAGCCATAATCCGAATCCCAGATCACACAGTCATTTAGAGAGTACCAGGTCAATTTCCACTCCCCATAACCCTGGCTACGGAGGAACTAACACTTCTTCAAATCGCCATCACCATCCTAACCCTACTTGGAACGGTCCCCTCTCTCCCAATCCTAAGTCAGAAGGTCAAAATGAAACGAATAAGGTAAATGTTGAAAATAAATTTCTAATTAATGCTATAATTATTATACAAATTAAATTATTATATGTAATAATATATTCCTGTGACATATAATTTCTATAATATATACAAATAAAAATTATATATAATATATAAAGATAAAGATACAAACAGATACCAAATAAAGAAAGTTGATTCAAGCTTTCAAAATAAATAAATAAAAACAATAAAATAAAATGAATAATAATTAATAAATAAATAAAAATGTCAGCAGTTTTATTTACTCTCTCACAGCTTTTCCATATATTTCAGGGATAAATAGAATTCTGAAGTCTGTTAACTTTATTTTTAAATGCCTTATGTTAATTGCTTTAATTTATATAGTAATATTTTGGTTTTGATCTATGAGATACAAATACAAATAGGAATTTGGGGGGAGGGGGGAGAATCAAGCATTCTGGAACAAAATAGTTTTGTCTTAAAAATTACGGTGACTTGATTATGTAGTAGCAACTTAATGCTGATTGTCAACAAAATAATTCCATTTGCTAGCTGTGAAATCATGTTGAAATCAAAATGAAATGTTAAAATTCATAAAATAAACCCCCACAGGCGAAGTTCGTTCACGTACTTAAGTAAACATGCAGATAAAAGCCCACAATTAGAGAGTGTTAAAGCCAGTTGAGCCCTAAGCGAGAATCATTTCAGGCAAACCGTCCCAGACTTTTTTTCTTCAATGACTGATTTTTCTCTCCAATCAGTTGCCTCTAACTTAACACCAGTGCATTTCTTATAACGGATTCGACACGGTATTCCATTGTGATATCCAATTTTCTCTGGTGGATAATTCTAGAATTGAATATCATTAAGAAAATGTTCATTTTATTAGCAAGATAATAAAAAAAATTAAAGTTGTATTTAGAAAACTACATACTTTATTATAAGAAAACAAAATGAAGAATTTTTCTTATAAATGTCTTATTATATTTAAGAATAGTTAGTGTTTCATAGCATTTAATAATAATCTTATACTTATTTCGTTCATGGCGTTTCAGATCAAATTTGAAACTCTAAAGTGAAATAATATTTCGTACTTTATTTGTTTCATTGAAAGTATTATATCCAATTCCATAGTATTACTCGATCTGCTTCTCATTTTAATTTAATATAGATTCTTAATCCTCCTCTCTTCTGTGTTTTGTTGGTAAAACTAAAGAATTTTTAATTACTGAAAACTTAAAGTAATAATAAAAAAAAAAATCCTCAAGTGATTGTCAGAATTTGAGGAAGATCACAGTGGTATTGAAGCAGGAATTAGTAATTACATTTCAGAAGAGTTTTAGTTCACCTTTGCGGTGATTATTATAGATGGCGCTGTAATTTACACAGAAATCCTTTGGTTAGTGTGAATATGCAGCTATTAAGTGATTTTAAACCGTTTAATTAATTAATTAACTAATTTAAATTGATTAATTAATTGACCCCTCGGAAAATTATATCCCTACTAAAAAAAAAAAAAAAAGAAAAGGTATTTACATGCAACGCAGAACAGAAAAAATAAGCGAAATACAGGGAACAATATTATAATATGTGACCCGTCTGAAAGTCGCATGATGACTTTTACTTAAATATCAATGTTTCGTTTGCAGCTAATATTAACTATCCTTTGGATTTACACATCGAGAATAAATATTTCCTAGCAAGTGATACTGGTCGTACCACATTTTTTCATCGATAAATAAATACTTTACAAACAAAAACCAATGACGATTAAAAAGGTTTCTTTTGTCTTTTTTTAAATAATTTTTGTAATTTATTTCGTATTTTTTAATCATTTTTTACGATCTAGAAACCCAGAAACATGGAACTTTTTCTAGCCACTTCAGGCCTCCAGTAAGCAGGGAGCATTCAGTATTTATGTTAATTGTACAAAAACGTAGCGAAATAGACAATGAATATTTCAAGTAGCGAAATGATTTCGAGAAGAATAAAATCGGAATCAAAGGAATTCCAATAAGAATGCCAACCTGCATTTCATTTGCTTCAAAGCAAAAACAAACCATGTTTGAACATCCGGGTCACTTCTCTTTTCGATAGGTTGTTCGCCTGAGGATTTACGGAAAGAAATGACGTCGTATAAGTACAAATCAACTAGGATTTCGGAGTGCACAGGTGGACAACGAACAACGAGCGAATGCCTTGGGGAAAAATTTATCGTTACAGTTTGGTTGTGTTCGTCGTCTCAGAAGTTGTTCATTCTAACTGTCGAAGTTTAATGGAAATAGACTCTGAAGCTCTAAAAACACTCCCAGGGAGATACTGTCTTAGGTCACAAGGAAAGGATTTATGAGTAAGGAAGTTTCAATGCGAGACTGATCAGCAACTTCTCCCATGACATTCTTAGTGTGATCCGTATAGTTTGAAGGTTGATCATGTTCTAAGAAACTGCCAAAAAATTGCTTTGTGCATCGGACAATATAGAGTTCTGTCATTTTAAACATCACGACAGATTCTGCAAATGTAAAAAATGTAAAATAATCAGGAATTCACCGTTAGCTAAAAGTAAAATAGTGATGTCAGTGGTCTACTTTTCAATCTCTCGGAAATAAAACTTCGAAAGAGAATAATTTTATTGTTCGATATAAACTTTTATCTTTAAATAAATAAAGCAATGTGTACGATAAATCTGCAGTATTTAATTAAGAGTATTATATTGAAACATTTCATTATAATCATTAAAATATGATAATAAAAGTCAGATGATATGCCCACTGAAAACAGCACATGATAATTAGAGATATTAATAAAAAAATACCTTTTTGTTTCTGGAAAAAAAACAGAAATATTCGTGATTACTTTACTCAAAGTAAATGTTTCAATCAAGGCACAATTATATTTAGAGGCTTTTAGGGGCTCCTTTTTACAAATACTAAGCTACGTGATACTGATTACTGATTGTTAATATGAAAAATGTACCACGTGATACATTTCTATGAACGGTGACAATTAGTGGTTTACTACATGCCTTAGTAACATAATTATTGTCATATTAGTAATTATTTATTATTAGTAGTAATAGTACGAATGATACTACATGCCTATGTAACAGTATTAGATTTAAATGCCAAACCAAAGGATCGCCTCTTAGAATTTTCTAGTATCTTAAATAGGACACATTTTAGTGCGCGACCTACTATGTTGCTACTTCTGTTCAAGTGATATTTATTTAAGTGGTGTTCCATACACAAATGTAAATCACACCTGTCATGAATGATAGTATTTTCCTCCACCTCGTCAAACTGTCTTACGGTCTTTATTTACTCCACTATTACCATGTTTATCTTGGGTGGCTTTATTTGCCGCAATTATTTCATCATACAGGAAGAGGATTCAGACATGTGCTATAAAAATCAAATAAATTATCTCTAACTCTTTTTCCGCTTTCTCTTCTAAGTACACGCATGCATAAAATCAACTATCAGCTAACCCCTTCTATTTCCTTATAGGCTTGTATGGTTGTGAGGCCTAGATTTTATTGAGGGAAGATGAGAGGAGGTCTTTTGAAATGAAAACTTACAGAAGACTTTTGAGAATTCCCTATACCGCTCACGAAACCAATTAAAATGTCCGAAAACTGATTGATTCGATAGATGGAAGAAAAAGGGAAAATATTCTGACAGTCATCAGAAGAAGACAGATGAAATGGTTCGGACATGTGGAGAGGGCTAATGGCATTACAAAGCAAGCACTACAAGGAATCGTTCCGGGATCAAGAGCTAGGGACCGACCTCGATTAAAATGGACTGATAACACCAAAAAAATGGAAAAATTCCTCCCTTTCTCAACTGACATCAAGAACAAGAGACCGAGATTATTGGAGGAGGTTAACAAGGAATATCACCTACTAGCCATGAGTGACCCAACGGTCCATTTAGGACTACGGGAAAGAAGGGAGTAGACGAGGCTTTTATACCCTATCTATCTTTTTAGAGACTGGGTGGGTAGTTCAATCTCCATTAGTAGCCAATTAGAGATAGCTGGCCCATGTCTATCACTAATTATAGGCAGCCACTGATGAAGAGACCAGCAAACAAGTGCTGCCATTAGTTTACTTTTTTTAATATTTCACATCATCTTATTCCATGATTAAACACGTAACCAATGGTTATTTCACTTAATTATGGATCTCTGGTGCTTTCCGGATATGAGAACGTTTATACAGAATAACGTGACACTAAGCTTCATATTATTCTGGCAAAATTTTACTAAACAAAAGATATGATATTAACATTCGTAAAAGAAAATCGTTTGTCATGAAAGAATCGATACCGAACTGAGACAAGGCACACCAGCTCATGGAAACACAAGAAAAGGCAATTTATCAAAAATAGAGAAAACAGAAGTGTGTAGCAATGACGCTACACAGACCTAACATATACCAATCAATAACCGGTCCTGTAATGCCTGTGCACAAAATACTTACCATAAGTAATCCAAAACGCTTACTTCTAACGCTGAATATCTAATTGAATGTCTTTCTCAACGAGATCCATAATCAGACACTGTATATGATACGGTAAGTGAGATAATCCTAATATTTACTCATCCAGTAACTTGTCACATATATTAAACATTGCTAGGCGGTTACAAAACACTAAAATCATGGTTTAAAACGTATCGATTATAAACCTAAATAATTTTCCCACAAAAATAACATTAGCATCAATAGTCTCCAAATGATAACTACGTTAGGTCTCACTTGTGAACTATTAATATTGATTTATTCATGCAATATTTGTAGTAAATTTGAATTATTAGCAATTTAGAATGTCATGAAGGTTTATTGGAAGATGGAAATACTTAGATTTTCTAAACGCTAGGTGGTAGAAATACTTTAGGTGAATGTTAGATTTTATGCATTGTGGCATGAGAAGTTTCTACATTTTTCGTGTAGTATTTGTTTACAACAAGAAGGGGGATATATACGCTCTCAAAGTGGGACTTTGAGAGCATATATATAATCCCTAAGATAATCTGTTGGTTGACAAATGTGTTTTAGGTAAATGTTGTGTTCTGATTATCCTCATGAGGCATCTAAGGCCATAAGATGTCAATTTGGTATATCGTTTAAGTGCAGTGTGTTTAAGTGCTCTTATCTTCCCTACTACAAAAACCACTACAAAAAAGTACCAGTCTTAGTATCAGGCAACCCACGATTTTTTTGCGCCATGTTCCTAATACCTTGACAGACAACTTTTAAAAACACGATCAATTGATGGTTAGTAGTTACCTTTCACGATGTTAATCTATTATAGGTTTACAATTTTTCGTGGATGGCAGTCACATGCAAAAAATAAAATACCATAAATGCTTCTTGCCTGGCGTCGTTTGGTCCTACTAACTTGCTAACTCAACGACGATTGAGACGTGGCAGCAGCTTTTTTCTGTCCATGCTTTGATTGTATTAATAAGCTGGATTATAATACCCTACTATCAATATAATCATTTATACAAAGTGTCATACATTTTTATATGAATTCTACCAACAAAAAAGGCTATAAACGCATAGTACACCCACATCATGGGTTGGCTAAGAATTAGCTAAACTAGAAATCCTGTTCTCAAGACTTAAAATGGCAAATAGGAACTACACATAATTGTTGATTTTTTTTTCCCTGATAATAGTACTTTTTAATGCTAAATCAATTGTCTGTAAGATAAATATATTTAAATTTACAATAATGCACTATATAGATAAGCTCACTAAATTACGTTTTCCAGTTTAGGGTACTAGAAAAATTCTAGACTCCAATCTCTATGTCTTAATGCAAGAACGCAGGCGCGAGTACATACACACTACACACATTGCTTAGGAAAGTAATACATAATTAAGTGTCGCGGTTCTTGGAAATTAATCTCACAGGGTATCCATGTGTGTTTGCATGTCACGCAAAAGTCGCTGATCAACGAAGCCACTGGAGCATTCCGTAGCGAGACAGCTGAGAGTTTATTTGAGTCTAAGTACAACTCTGAGGGGAATCATAAAAATACTCGAGGGTCCATCGAGAGCTTGGCGCTGGTGACTCCAAAATTGTTGTTATTACATCTTGTAATTCCTTTCAAAATTAATTTGTTATGCATGTGAATAAGCGTCAGCATTTCTTTCAAGAAATTAAAATATTTATCAATACTTTTATATCTCATTGGCGTCATGTGCTGTTTTAAGCGAATCATATCTTCCCACTTCCACTATTTGACCTTAATCAGTACCTGACAAGATTAAACGAAGTACTATATATTAGCGAACGATGCATTTAATTGCTGTTTTGATGTTTTATATATTTTTAGCAAAAGTTCCTCTTTTTTATTTTATTAATTACCTTATCATTTAAACAACTTATAAACTCATAGACTGGGATATTAAATATCTTTTTTTTTTATTTAATTAGTACAAGTACCGAGCAGAAGAAATAAAAGGAGAAATTCAGGTAAGAAAGATCGGTTACATTTATTGCTATATCCAAACATTTATACTGAAAATTAAAAATTTTAGTTACTCGTTTAGATTTTACATGCTAGAGGTCGCTCCGACTACCTTAAATCAGTTACGAGATCGGAGCAAAACTCATACAATATTTGGAAATTGTAACTTGCCCTAATTAAAATAGAAATGCATATTAAAATGCAGTTAATAGTTATTTTAAATAATATTTATAATATTAACAAAATGATAATTGATTTAACTTTAAAAAAATTTCGTTAATAATCGAAACTAACATATAATGCGTTACATATTGCATTGCGGTTGTTTAAAATAAATTATTTAATGGTATCCTGAATCTTCCGTTCATTTTGTTCCTTAATTAATACGTAAGCAAAAAGCTTTCTTAAATATTCTTACGTATTAAATAAATTGAACTGCTCTCCAACTGAGACTTTTAAATCGCCATATCCCACTCTTTACTAATTACTTTGAACACGTTGCTAACTCCTTCGTACTCCATACGAATAACTCGATCTTTATTATCTAATTTTTTTTCACATTATTTTATAGTAGAGCACTCTGTTTCCTTCAGTTCTCTAAACTCCTGTACTTATTACAATGAAAAATGATCCTAATAATCCATCATTCCGCTCCCCGGAGGAAACTCCGCGACCCGAGGCAAAAGAATTCATTGACGCCACAAAATGACACACGATAATTTTCCCTGCCTTCCATCTATCAGTCCTTTAAAAAAAAAACTCTCAAAGGACAGACAATCAATCAGATTAACATAAAAAGACTTCAGAACAAAGTCAGTTGCTTACTTAAAAATTGCCTTTCGAGATTAGCTGCCTCTACAACCTGTCGTTAAACTTTAAAAATGTATAATATGATAAAATTAAAAATAAATAAATAAACTCATCTTAAAAGTGTTTCTCTAACTATATATTCTGTGTTAAGGAGGAGGTTAATATCTAATTTAGATATTTTGTATCATCAGAGGATTGTGAAGGTAATTAAAGCAACCTAAATTTTATTTTTTTTCGCGTGACTTCTTTAACTTCATCTGCCCCCCCCCAAAAAAAAAAAAATTGTTATATATGAACATGTACTTGAGATGAAAATAATAGCGAATTAAAACAAAATTTCTGATATAAAACTTTTGTAGTAATTTTGATTGATATTGCGACTACGCTTATGTATATACCAAATTATTATTCCAGGATTAGATCTATGATTGAAGAAATTTTAAAATTTCTACGGGGAAACTAAATGCAATATCTAAATATGTCCACGTATCCTCTAAAATAAATATTCCATATTATGGTGTTTTATGGAAGAAGCAGAGGACCGCAATCTTACGTCATCAATGCAGTCAAACTACGTATGCGGAACATATTGAAAAAATGTGTGGATTGGGCGGGAGAATAATTGATAACTTAATTAAATAATAAACATAACAATTTATCATCATATTGCACTTATTTTTATTCTAGATATACTGAACTCTACTACTATTAAAATTTAATAATAGTTTCTCAAATATAATTGCTGAAATAAAAGAAATGAAATTTGCATTTGACATCTGATTTCTGTAAAAATATCTGGGATTTTTCTTTAAATGTAATGCATAAAGTAAATAAAAATAAAATAACTATAAAACCAGCTTCGTAACCTTGTGATAACGTGAGTAACTTTAGAAATGCAGTTTAAATAGTGAACCAACAGAAAGCACACTTATAACTCATATCGTATTTTATTAGTTCATTTTTAATGTTCCTGAGCTACACAACACCATCTGTCCAAAATAATTTTGGACAGATGGTTCTTCTCTTCAGTGATAGGAAGGAGAATATATCATAATTTCGGATTTTTGAGAGGATAATTTCTGGTGTTTTTTTTTATATAAAGAGACTTTATTCATTATCGCATTTCTAGTATTTTTTATATAAAGACACTTTATTCATTATCGTATAAAACAGATATTATCATTCAAAATTACTTCAAGCTGCTTTCGCTTCAAAGTTCTTAAAGTTCTTAAAAGAACTGGGCGATGGACTGAGTCCTTGACTCTTTATCCCGTCATCTGAATGAAGATAATCTGTGTGGATGAGATGTTATTGAGCTGAAAAGCTCTAGTCATGGCTGGGTAACGGCAATAGCCGAACCTCAGTTAAAACTTCATTGGCTACAGCATTGCCATTTGTTACTCTGGAAGTCCTAAAAAGGACTTTTTTCCATTTAAAATTTTTTTCGCTTCAAAGTGATAAATCATTCCCAAAATTATATTAAAATTAATATAATAATGAAATGGTGTATTTGTGTTAATCAATATAAATAATTATATTTGTAATAATCATTATATAGTAAAAATAAAATTAGAATTTTGAAACCCTTGAAAGTTTTTATTTTGAAAATGAGATCGAGACCTTGATAAATTGCATTGTGTTTTTAAGTAGAGCAATATCAAAGCTACATACTAAACATTTGTATTTCTATAATTTTCGAAATGTTTTCAAGTTTAAAGAAGAATATGTATTTTGCCTACTTGGTGTACTTTGAAACATATCATTCAAAATTCAAAAATTTATAAATACTTTAAAGAAATGATATTGCATATCATTTCTTTGAAGTATTTTGTATTCTAGATGAAACATCTCTTATTTGTGGAATTAGTTTTAATTTACTTTATTTCGAATATTGTAAAATTCGATGGGGGCACCAACTGACCTCAAGTATACTAATGTAGTCCTCAGTAGTAGTAGTAGTAGGAGCACTTCTGATAAGATCAAAATAAGATAAGGAATCGTGACCTGATTGGTTGTTTATTTGATGACGTCACCGTTTGTCTGACGTCATCAGTTTGGAATTTTTCTGGGGACCACCTCTGTGTGAGACATCACACTGTTTGTTTTGTTCGCTTATGGAATTATGGGTGATAGTAGCGATAAGGATTCGTGTCGTGATTGGTGGGGCACTTTGAACAAGATCAAGATCAAGATAAGATAAGGAATCGTGACGTGAATGTTTGTTATTATCAGATGTAAATAAGTGACGTCATTTGTTAGTTGTAAATAAGTGATATAATTTGTTAGTTGAAAATAAATGACGGTATTGTTTTGAATGGATAAGGAAGATATTATTAGTGGATAAGGATTCGTGTCGTGATTGGTGGGAGATACTATGAACAAAATAGGGGTAGGGGAATGGGGGAAGCGACTTCAGTGTCCTGGATGTGTGTTATGTGTTGTTGTGAGTTGTAGATAAGTAAATGGTTTGCATATGGCATTATGGGTGATGGATTGTGATAAGATAAATTTCAGAATGTTTGGAACTTTGCTGGGGCCCCCTTCTGTCAGGGACATCACGTGGTGTGTTCAGTTCGCATGTAGCATTGTGGGTTTATTGTAGATATAAGCAATCATAAAGTTATGTGTATGGAAATTTCTGGGGACCATATGTCTCTCTGTGATATCACATGGTGTTTTAGTTTGCCTATGGAATTGTGGGCGATGTTTTTGTGATACGATAACTTAGAATTTTCCCAGGGTGACACACATCCGTCATTATAGATATAGATAACCAAAGACATGTTTTGTCTTTGGTTTTCTATAGATAGCTGTACTAATTTTCCAATACATTTTGGAGTATTTCTTTCCTGTTAAAGGGGTGGGTATTCTTAGAGTAGAGTCGTGATGGCGGCAGTGATAAGGTTTTTCTGAATAATTTAATTATATGGTGGTGTCCCTCAAACATAGAAAAAAGAGTTTTAGTAACGTGTTTGTTTTTAATATCTAATGTCTCTCTGTAAAATAACCAAATTTTAACAGTCGTACTTTCAGTAAGACTTTTTATAATCTGTTGAAGCTATCTACAGATATAATAACAAAATTGTGACTTTTCAGGTGAAATCTTCTCCACTAAAATTCTGGCTATTAATTCAATACCCATTTTTTTTTGTTTCCAAGAGTTGACAGTTTCTTGAAATATTTGAGGGCTTGCATGAACAAATAACACTTTTAATTCACTGAGTGGATTTTCAAAAAAAAGTCTCTGGTTAGTTTGTGGCATGAAATTTCACAAAAAAAAGTCTTTTTTTTGTATAACACATCAACAACACCCAATTTGTTCCAATTTGTTATTTATTATTATTTATTGTTATTTATTATTTCACTGATTAATAGCTCTGATCTTATATTTTATGTTAAATTTATGTTAGAAAATTCTAAACAATTAGAACTTTTCACAAAGAAACTTTCAAAGAATTTTGTAGCTCACCCATTATTTTTACATTACCAAACACAATACAGCAACTGCAGTGGATGAAGGATTACCTCAAGTGCAAAGTCACTTGACTCTATGGTTTTTTCTTATAGTACCATTTACCCTTACTATATGCCCTATCCTGACCGTTCTTTCAAAAATGAACCTTTTCCATAGATGACTCAAAGACATGTTTTTGCATACAATTAGATATACTGTTGGTGTGTTTTTATTTTACTTTGTGTGGAAAAAGGTAAAATTTGTATTTGTGTTATCTGGAGAGTACAAACATTTTTTCTATACCAAATTTCAGAGTTTAAGTCACTTTTTGGGTTAATTATCTGCTGTCTCTCTCTCTCTGTAAAACAACCAAATTCTAACAGTTCCGATTTTTGATTATGTGAACGAAATGTTTTCAGATAACTCAAACAATCTCAATAGGTAGCATTAGACAATTTCTAAAATAATCAAATACATGGATATCAGTTTTCATCACTTTTTCCCCCATTACTCGCATTAATTTCACAGTAGTGATTTTTTTACAATAATTAAACAGAATTGCATTAAAGTATAAAGTTATGGATTTAAATATCAAATTCTAATCAGAATAACTGAGTAAAAAATTCATTGTGGAAAAACACAACAACAAAAACACACATCTTTGTTCATTTAAGTTTACAAATGCATATTTTATTTTGCTGAAATACAATTTACAAGTATATTCACAGAGAAAAAATCAAAACATGTAATTACCTAAAAATATTTCCCAATATTTAGTTTAGACTCTTGACATTTTCCAAAGAGTTCAATGAAGAACATTTTTGTTATTCACTGTTTCTTGGTTACATTACATCAAAATAGCTGGTCATGCAAAACGGTTTTTAGATGAGATACCATGGTAAGCACAGATCCATACACTTGATATTGTATCAGTCTGGAAATGACACCATGCCTCCCTAAACATTCTGTGTATTCTTTTGCCACCAAATATACACAAACGGTTTTCATAAAATGTTTGTAAATGTCCCAAAATAAAGAATCTTTATCGAATTGGATAAAATCTTGAAAGTCTAATTTTACCATTGATGAATTTAAATGATTAGCGATAAATTTCCCCATGATATGAATAGCTGGTAATTCAGTTTTCAAAAATATTAAATGATTATCAGTGTCGTACATTTTTGGTAAAAATCTCTCAGCTTCTTAACTAATAGAGAAACTTTACTTCCGTCAGCTCCTGTATCATTGAGTATTAGTTCCCCATCTTGGCATTTCAGAATATAACACTCACTGAGGTCCATTTCATAGTCAACTCTTCTTTGCAAGTAGCCAAGGATATCAGACCACTTCCTGCATAAGTTTTCCCAAGTGGTCCTGGATAAATACATCACAATGTACGTGTCTTCTAAAATAATAATCGGTTTCCATCCTTTTAGCACTATGTGAAGAGTTTTGTCTCATGCTATTTTCCTGAAGAAAGAAAATTTCAATGACTTTTGTGGCTCACCCATTATTTTAATTTACTTTCCTGGATACAAAATACCACAACACAATACGATAGCTGCACAGGGTGAATGAATTGCCATAACTGCAAAGACACTTGACTCGCTTGTTTTTCCTTATAGTACTGTTTACCTGACCCTTAACCCTGACCGTTCATTTCAAAATGAAATTTTTGCACAGATGATTCACGAAGATGTTTCTACATGCTGTTGGATATGATGTTGATGTGAGATTATCTTACTTTGAGACATCATAGGGCAAATCTTATCTCTGTGGCTCGAGGGTATTCTATATTATTTATCCTTATTATGTTAAGTATTTTATCCTCAAAAAGTGTTTTTGATATTAGACCATGTGACTAATACTCTCACTCATATGTCCAAAATTGTTGGGATGCAAAAAAAACATTAGGTGGTGGATGTGAAAGGGTAGTCAAGAGGGTGACAGGGGTTTTCCTTGCAATGCTACCCCCATCCCCTTACCCCCCTCATCCCCCTTCTCCTCCAGAAGATGTCTGCTCAGGCTAGTGGAGATGAGCGAGCTCATCATTTGCAGATATCTTTAGTGATGTCACCTCCAACTGATACTGATAACTTTGGAGGAAAAAAAACGGTTTTTTCCTTCCAAAGTTATCAGTGATTAAATTAAGTTATGATATTTAAATCCATAACTTTAATGCAACTCTGTTTAATTATTGTAAAAAAATCACTACTGTGAAATTAATGCCAGTAACGAAAAAAAAACATGGTGAAAACTGATATCCATGTATTCGATTATTTTAGAAATTGTCTAATGCTACCTATTGACATTGTTTGAGTTATCTGAAAACATTTCGTTCAGATAATCGAAAATCCGAACTCTTAGAATTTGGTTGTTTTACAGAGAGACAGCAGATAATAAACCCAAAATGTGACTTAAACTCTGAAATTTGGTATAGAAAAAAATGTTTGTACTCTCCAGATAACACAAATACAAATTTTACCTTTTCCCACACAAAGTAAAATAAAAACACACCAACAGTATATCTAATTGTATGCAAAAACATATCTTTGAGTCATCTATGCAAAAGGTTCATTTTTGAAAGAACGGTCAGGGTGGGGCATATAGTAAGGGTAAATAGTACTATAAGAAAAAACCATAGCGTCGAGTGACTTTGCACTTAAGGTAATCCTTCATCCACTACAGTTGCTGTATTGTGTTTGGTAATGTAAAAATAATGGGTGAGCCACAAAATTCTTTGAAAGATTCTTTGTGAAAAGTTCTAATTGTTTAGAATTTTGTAACATAAATTTAACATAAAATATAAGATCAGAGCTATTAATCAGTGAAAGAATAATAATAATAATAAATAGCTATTTATTTGTGGTGTCATATGAAGTAATTTAAGAGGAAGAATGAAGGAAAACGATTATGAAAAATCGAGAGTTGGTGAAAAATACGAATTTTCAGTTATCATTGGGATAATTGATTGCCAATTTCTTTTAAATAAGACTTCAAATTTATTTCCTAAAGAAATTTGTATTTCTGATGGAATTATTGTAAGATATGCATTGACAAAATCACCTTGTAGTTGGCATGAATTACCTGAAAGAGTTAAAAAACGGAATTCTTGGTTAATAATGTATAACCATCAGCTGAAGTTGGAAATTGGTTCACTATCTCTGGACAAACTAAGAAATTGGATGATAGAATCAACAGCAAATAACAAATATTACTCGCCAAAGGAAGAGAAAAATCAAAAACATTAACGAGGTTAATAGGGAGGCCTGTTCTTGATTTAAATCAAATTGAATGCCCAAACCATGAAAACATACGTTGTACTTTTAAATGCTTTTGGAAACATAACGAACGTTTCTGTGCTTTTAATAATGCTGAAAAATACATGTATTGGTTTCAAAATGATAAACTTGTGACCCTTAATTTTACTACAGTAAGAAATTCCTAACGATTACAAACAAAGAAACATTCAAATGAGAGTCACATTGTCAAAAACCACATGATGGCAATTCTGCAACCATGGGAAGAACCTTTGAACAACAGCACAAAATTAACAATAAGCTGATTAAGGACCAAAAAATAAGATTGTATTTTTCACTTTATTTATTTTTTGTATGTTAGATTCAGTAAACACATTGTAAATAAAATTTTCACTAAAATGAAATGTGTAAATTAGAATGAACAAATTTAAGTAAGACTTTTTTTGTGTGTGAAATTTCATGCCACAAACTAACCAGAGACTTTTTTTTGAAAATCCATTCAGTGAATTAAAAGTGTTATTTGTTCATACAAATAAGACTTTTGCTGTCAACTCTCAGGTAGTATTAAATTAATAGTCAGAATTTGAGTATAAAAGATTTCACCTGAAAAGTCACAATTTCGTTATTATATATGTAGTTAGCTCCAATAGAGTAGAAAAATGGTCATACTGAAAATAGAACTGTTAGAATTTGGTTATTTTACAGAGAGACATTAGATATTAAAAACAAACATGTTACTAAAACTCTTAAAAAGATTGCTGTAGAAAAAAGGGTCTCATAGTGTACAGATAAATCAAGTGGATTAACATGCATATATCAAATAATACTCGTCATTGGAAGAGAAAATAATAAAAAAAAAACATTAATGAACTTTATAATAGCCAGACCCATTCTTCATTTAAATGATACCAAATAATGAAAACAATATGTGCATGAATTTCAAAACTTTGAAAAAGCTGATGAATTTCTTGTTTGCTGTGATCATAAATATTTATTTGATGTTAAACCTTTTTTTTCTTTCTTTTTTCTTTCTGAGCTAATTTTCATTTGAAATAAGAATAAATAATTATTTATTTGTATTGGAAAGAATATCTAATATAATAATTGTGTTAAAAATATATATATAAATATCACTACTATGAAATAAATGTCGGGCTGAGAGAACAACAATCAATTGGGACTAATGGAAATGAGTTTTACATAGTTGAACTATGTAAAAACCATAGTTCAACTTGTTTTGAAATGTCACATGGAGAAAAATCACATGAATTACATGTAAACACCAGTGGCAAATCATACACAATGAACATCAGCACAAATGTTAAATCAGAAGAAAAAATAAAATAAAAATAAAATACTGTCTTTTTCACTTTATTTAATTTCTGTATGTTAGATTCAGTAAATACAATTTGTTAATAATATTTCAGTCAAATAAACTGTAACATAGAAATTAACAAAGTATATATTACAGAGCTAATATTCATTTGAAATATATTCCAGTTTCCTAGCTACACAAAATATAAACATACAAACAAGCCATCTACTTGAAAACAATAAGTGTATAAAATCCTTAATCAAGAATCAATAAGTTTAGGATATGTGTTATCACAATCATGTGAATGTTAATCACTTAGACATATGTAAGTGTTTGAGAAACATCCAACCTTTTGAATAATACCAAGAATAATTTTAAAAGGTATCATTTTGAATATGATACCTTTTGAACAATACCACAACTCATATATTACAGGATGTGATTAATACAAGCAGTTCCATAGTGTGATAGAGGTCAATAACTAAGACCGGAAATTAATGAGTCATCTCCAAGAAAACGAATGGAACCAAACGGGTGGAAATCTAAACGATGTAGTCAACTATATTTTCTGGTTATTTACAGAAATATTGTTCTGTTTGAGCGTTTGTGTTGTGCTGTGGATATAAAATTCAACTATTTTGGAATATTTGCAATTAGAAGAGCTATTCTGGAAAGATTGTAAGTAGTTTAAATTATCATTAGAATTTCTAGAAAGAATTCCCATAGTCTTTAGAATACGAATATAGAATAAAATATGTATGAGCTATGGAAAAAAAAGCGTGTTTGAGGCACACCAGCATATAATTAAATTATTCAGAAAAGCCTAAACACTGGCACCACTAGACTCTACTATACTCTAAGAATTCCCATACTCTTTAGAATATGAAAATAGAATAAAATATGTATGACGTATGTAAAAAAATGTGTGTTTGAGGGTCACCACCATATAATTAAATTATTCAGAAAAGTCTAATCACTGCCGCCATCACGACTCTACTCTAAGAATTCACACCCTTTAACAGGAAAGAAATACCCCAAAATGTATTGGAAAATTAGTACAGCCATCTATAGATAACGAAAGACAAAACATGATGACAATGACAAATGTGTGTCACCCTGGGAAAATTCCAAGATATCTTATCTCAGAAACATCGCCCACAATTCCTACGGCAAACCAAAACACCATGTGATATCATAGAGAGACATATGTACCCCAGAAATTTCCAAATATAGATAACATCGCGATTAGTTATCTCTAAATATCACCCACAATTTAATGCGAACCCAACACACCACGTGATGTCCCTGACAGAAGTTGGGGAGCCCAGTGAAATTCCAAACATTCCAAAATTTATCTTATCACTATCCATCACCCTTAATGCCATACGCAAACCATTTACTTATCTACAACTCATAACAACACACATCCAGGATACTGATGTCGCTTCCCCCATTCACCCAACCCGTATTTTGTTCATAATATCTCCCACCAATCACGACACGAATCCTTATCCACTAATAATATCTTCCTTTTCCATTCAAAACAAATAACAATTACGTCACTTATTTACAACTGACAAATTACGTGATTTATCTTCATCTGAAAACAACAAACATTCACGTCACGATTCTTTATCTTATCTTGATCTTGATCTTGTCAGAAGTGTCCCACCAATCACAACACGAATTCTTATCCACTAATATATCTCCCTTTTCCATTCAAAACAATAACGTCACTTATTTACAACTAACAAATGACGTCACTTATTTGATAATAACAAACATTCACGACACGATTCCTTATCTTCTCTTGATCTTGTTCAAAGTGCCCCACCAATCACGACACGAATCCTTATCGCTACCCTCACCCATAATTCCATACGCGAACAAAACAAACAACGTGACGTCACACACACACAGATGGTTCCCCAGAAAAATTCCAAACTCATGAGATTACACAAAGAATGACGTCATCAAATGAACAACCAATCACGTCACGATTGCTTATCTTATCTTGATCTTGATCTTGTCAGAAGTGTCCCTACTGTCCTGAATTCTTCAAGAAAATAAAGAGTGGTTCATGAATAGTTCAAATCCCTTAAGTAATCCTCATCATGCAATACACCATCAGAGTATGTAAAAAAGTGAAGAAAAAAGACAGACGTTGCAAAATAATTATTCATGATAACATTCTGTTCAATATCTTTTAATGTCGCAATCAGCAGAAAAATATTTAAGAGTTTTCTCATATTTGATGAGTTTTTCAAACACTTGTGACAAAGAAAACCAATATGCGAACACGAGAAAACACAAGAATTTATTAATAAAGTATACAACCAAATATTTCGATATGAAACGTAACAGATTCACATATATATGAAAAAAAGTTATTGTTTACAATTAATAAGGATCAGACTTTCCCAGATATTTGGTAACGAAACATAGTCATTCTGGTTTTAGTTAAGACGATGTTATAGTGTTCCTACATTATTTTTGAATAAGGGCGCACATTTAAAATTAAATATATTAAAAGACTTGTTTTCGACCAGAACATTCTGTGGTCACTATATGAAATATGAAATCTTAGAAATTTCTAAATTTGTAGGTTTCAAATCGAAATTTTTGCTATGCATCTCATTCCTAAACTTTCTTAGGAATATGAAAGGCTGTATGTTCATATTTTTATCATGTTTAGATAATCATTTGTCTTTATATGTGATTGCTTTACCTACGTTTTTAATTGAAATTTCTGTTAAAGTTTAGCATCATTATATTTTTGACACTTCTTATATAAGTTGCAGTGACTTTCTAAACAACTATTACGTTGTCAGCAATTCACCTCTAAAAAGAATGTTAGGACCCTGTTACTCAGTTATTGTGGGTTTAACAGATGTGAGTGCAGGGGGGGGGGGGATTATCATGGATGCCATTCCTTCTGAACAGCGCCCGTGAAAATAACTACAGAAGAGACATATTGAAGAAACTGACCGTCTGGAAGGGCACTGACTGGAAAGAGTTTGTGAGAGGGTTCATTAGGCGAACTGCTCGCTTCTGCATCAAGAATATTTAGACAGGATTTTAGTGCACCATTCCAAATGCGAGAACAGTATTGCAAGGTCAGTCGGATTTCGAATTTGTACAGAATTAGCAGTTCGATGGATAATACGTGTTTGTGACAGTTAAGGCTATGAGTAAGAACCAGTTCGAAAATAGACATCTCTTCTTAACTGTTAAGTTGAGCGTTGTCAAGTCTAAGATTTTTTTTGAAAGAAAAAAGGCAAAATTTTGTTTTGAAAGAACTGAAAGTGACTAGGTTGTCATCACCCCCATCAAATTGCTTGAAGATCAGAATTTAGGGCAATTATTGTAGATGATCTTGAAGCTTGGGCTGTTTAAACACTTCAAGGTTTTGAGTAGGAGAAACGAGGAACATTATCATAAGCAAAAAAGTTGGGTTGGGTTTGAGATCAGTGAAGAGAAGGATGCTTATGTATATGAAGAAGAAGAAGAGAATGGGTGGGGTAATAAAGCCCTGAGGAATACTTTCATTAATAGGAAAATCTGTAGAGTGTTTTTAAGGTTTTTACTCTTTCTAGGGATGCAGTTAAAAAGAGTGCAAGGTAAACAATAAGATGGCAATTTGATCAGAAGTCCTTGTTACCAAACCCTATCAGATACCTCGCAAATATCGATTATAACATTTCACGTTCCCCCAAACCTTTCCATAGAGGGTTAGATTTAACTATTTTAATCTTACTTTTTTCGCGAAAGAACAGCAAGAAAATATAAACGGCATTTTTAGCCATTAAGCTGAAACCAAATAAGTACTTGCGTTCTTTAAGAAGTTATCTTTTCCGGAAAATAAAAATAAAAAAAATCCACCATTTGTCTTGGCCAAATGGTGGATTTTTTGCAGTGGCGCAAACTTCATATAAACACTTACTACTGGCGCAACACTCTACTACTAGAGCAAACTGCATATAAAACAGTGGAACTGATGCGACGGACAGTGCCGCATTACGCTAATAGCTCGCATCTCACTATGACGTGCATGTACTTGCGCGCGTAGCAATATGACACTGTGGTAAACACAGTGCTGCTAGCGTCCTTCGTCACAACATAAAAATGAAAACATAAAACATGTCATAAACAGCAAACGAAACATTACACACAGCAAAGCATATGATAAAAATTCACGGGTCTTCAGTCAGATAACAGGAATTGCACTATAGAATTTTAGAAGTACTTACTTAAATAAAGCAATCCCTCGATTAGTGTGCCTAATGCGTTCTTTAAAACAGGCGCATTAATCGAAAACGCACTAATCAAATATAGTAACCTATGGGAAAATGTATAATTCGTTCCTCAAATATCTTTCTTGAACCTTAATTTTTTAATAAAAGAATTAAGGTATGTCTCAGTGCCTAGTTAAAGGAAAACCATGAAGCCTGAATGACAATAAAACATATTCAGAATATGTATATGTATATTATTTCTGGGAAAGAAACTTTCTGGGAAAGGGAAAGAAACACTAAAAAACGCAACATTAAAAAGAAAAATCGTATACAAAGCACAGGAAAAACGGAAATAGCTGTTCACGCCCTTGAACAAAAACACACCCCGCAGATAGACAAGGCCATCATAATAGACAGACAAGACAATGAAACAATGCTCAGAATATCGGAAACAATAGCTATAAAGTGTGACGCGAACTCGATCAACGTACACAGGCCCTACATAATCTCCGAGGTTTGGAAGCTTCACAACATTAAATTGAGGTCACAATCCCGACCAATAGGAGACAACACAAACACCTCTGAAGCACCCACCCGACCTGACATAGCTTCCACTTTCCCAATATGTTCCGATGATGACCACGAATAGTCGAAACGGTCCACACCCCGTCAACCACCTTTCCCCTTCCCCCTCCTTATTTTAAAAAATTAACCCTTTCACTTTTTTCCCCACCCTATATAAAAGTATATGTTTCTATATATTACGAAAAAAACCCGGGTTTTTCAAACTTATTCTACCAAACTGCCTACCCCCCCCCCCCCCCACCACACACACACTCTGCAGTTCTCGACATCGCAGACAGAGGAAAAGCCACAACACCCAGAAAAAGGTATGTGCAATTTCTATTCCTTAAGCTACATATACTTTTTAGTACATCTACACTCATAATGCCCTAAGAACCCATGAGTAAATAGCCAATGACATTTAAACAGGGGCACTCCTAAACCGAAGCAGGCAATATAGCTGTATTATAATAGTATATTCAGAATATAAATTTTATTATTCTACTTCTAAACAAAGAATTGAGCTAACATAGTTTGGCGGGCATTCTGTTTCTTTTTTTCATACAACCGACGGTATGGCCCTATTGCCTCTTCTACTCTTCTGCAAATTTTACTACTTCTCTCTTCATCAGGGTTGCTACTTAACACGTTCATTGCCAATCACGCGATATCGCGCGATGCGAGTTCTCACCAAACGGCCGATCACGCGTTATCGCGTTGTCGTCGCTAACTAAATAAAAAAATAAAAAAAATTTGGCCACCACACGAAATTCCAATTTTCAGCTTGGCAATGAAAGTGTTAAAAACTTCGATTGTACAAAAAATATTTTCAAATTGTTTCTGTGAAATGTCTTTTGGCTGACTATCAGTGGTTAAATTTTCTTAATATTCTTCGGGATCTTCCCGCTGTGCATCTAAATTTAGCAGGTCGGAATCACTCATTTCTTCAGAATAAGATTTAATTAAATCTCGGACGTTATCATTGTCAATCTCATCAAAACCCAGTTCACGCCCGATGTTGGCAATTTCCTCAACAACATTATCCATTTCATTTGAAAAGTTTCCAAAATTTTTTGCACAATGTGGAAGAATGTGCTTCCAAACGGCTCGCATATTGCTAGCAGTAATTTCATTTGAAGATTGATGAATATTTTCAATAGGGGATTTAACATTAAATTTCTTCCAGAATTCTACTAATGTCATATACTTCTCACCAGATGTTGCTTCTATTGCCTGTTTAAATGTTCTTCTCAGGTAGTATGCCTTAAAGGTTGCGATAATCCCCTGGTCCATAGATTGTATGAGAGAAGTTGTGTTTGGCGGTAAAAATTTGGAACATAGTATACATGGAAGTAGTGTAGATTATATGACCCTATGAAGAATTCAGGATTCATCGTTCTGAACATATCAAATATCACAATTAGTTCTATACAGTGAGATCGGATTATTACTATGCTAGCAACAAATACTTCCACAAACAGGTTAAGAAAGATCGGATATGCCCCTTACGAAATGTGTGTGAAGTAAGTTAAGGATGAGATAATGGTGGACAGTACACATCTTCTGCCCCTGATTCCAATTTTTCAAACCAGAAAATTATTGCACAACAGAAAGTACACCTTTCTGTTGCTCAAATGCTAGGGCAGAAAGTTCTGTAACGGGCGCTGATGAAATTTGCTTTCCCACACAAGAAATGCTTTTTGATTTGAATTTTGAATTCTGATTTTCTTTATTCAGTCACCAAACACTAATTAATTATTAAGTCTGTGTCCAAATACTCGCTATATACAGACATATTTTAAAAACAACTTCACGTATTCAAATTACTACTATTCAAATTGATAACAGGAAAATACAAACACTTCAAATTAACAGTGAATATTTATTTCTTTTCTACAGGGTGGCCATAAAATAACTTTCCCTCTTTGGAGGCATCTGTAGCTAAAACCAATAAACGGAATGAGACGAAATTTTATATTGAGACTTTTGAAGGCATGAGGAGATGATTTTTGTGACAAAAAGATTTGGTACCAAAAGATTTGCTACCAAAAGTCGCCGATAGGATAAATTTTGGCGGTGGCGGAGCCTAAAGCAGTCACATATTTGCAGTAAACGCAGGTAAAAAGGATTATACAAATTTTACTGTACATACGTGACAGCAGCGCCACCAATTCCACTTAAAAAGTGAACGTTCAGGCAGTTATTCTAATGACTGACGAATTGTGTTCAATATGCGTCCTACCTTACCTCAGCGTGCTTTACTTGTTAAGTTGTTTTACCTTAAACAGTGCAATGCCGTAGCGGCCCTTCGGGAATTTAGAAGGCTTCATATACTATCTGTAGCACTGAGAGCTATGATTAAGAAGTTTGAAGAAACTGGATTTAGGAGTTAGACCTGGCAGAGGACGGAAAGCAGTACAAGAAAGGTCAGCACATTGAAAATCGTGAATGTGGTCCAGGGTACCCTGATTCTGATGAATAAAACATTATTTCCTGTGAGTGCAATCGCTACATTAATTTCTGTGTCTCTCGCAAGTGGTTGTTTTAGTTTAATTATTATTATTATTATTATCATTGTAACGCGCCACATATCCAGCTGGAATGAGTGACGCGGCTGTCGCTTACACCGTCGAAATGTTATTATTCCATTTGATCTGCCTCTAATGTAATTATCCGCTTGTTTTCTTCTCCGCCAGCGCCAAAATTCCCCTATCGGCGACTTTTGGTACTAATTTTTTTTTGTCGGAAATCATCTCCCGATGCCTTCAAAAGTCTCAATATAAAATTGGGTCTCATTTCTCATTCCGTTTATTGGTTTTAGCTACAGATGCCTCCAAATAAGGAAAGTTATTTTATGGCCACCCTGTACAATTGTTTTTCAAGTTTACTTGATCATTGAAGAATCATAAATTTTCGAGACCATGAAAGACAAGACAAAATAATGCTAAATGGATTTCAGCGAAATGACTTGAACATTAACGTAGATGTGGATAAAGAGTACGTGTAGTCCCCTTTGGATATCCTTAAAAACAGAGAAATAACATCGAGTATATATCAAAACTAAATAATTATATTATTAAAAATTTTATCTGATTGGATCATTGTTATCTTTAAAGTGATACGGAAGAGTTCTTTCAATTTTAAGGATGCATTAATTAATCTGTTATTGAATTCTGAACTAATTTTGCAGTCCAATTGAAATCGTTTTTTAAAGTAGTGTTTAATTTAAAGTATTTAATTTAAAGCATTTAATTTAAAGTAGCATTTAAAATACTATTTAAAATGCAAATAGAAATAATAAATCCTTCCACTGTAATTTCACGTGCCTTATTCGATTAGCTTTTTAAGGCAAAAAGAGGATTGCCTTACTTGCATTCTACATATTTCATTACTTCTTGCCACTTATCTAATTTAATCTTTTCCTCTTTAATTAAATTGTTCGATTTTTGTTTGTTTATTTGGTTTCACAACATGGTCCCGTTCTTTCAAAAGACTATTGTCGTAATCCGATATATTAAACTAGCGGGTGAATTTTGCGTAAACCTTGTGAACAGTGACACAAAAGGCATTTGTATTACAATCAACAGAATTTAAAAAAAGAATAAATTGCATCTGATTTCCAACGCATCTTAATCTTCCAACTAAAGGAATTCTCTCTTTCTGTTCTTTATAGTTGGGGTGCTGACAAGGATTATCCATACAGGTAGTTCAAAATTCCACGTACAAACTTTGAGGGGAAGTAGAGAACATCAAAATCAACCATATTCACATAGAAAGCATGACCAGAAACGCCACCGGAAGGTACTAACAGTCACACAATGATACAGAAATAACACAAGGAAGTAAGAAGTGTAAAAAAACTTTTACCCTTCTTACTTTTGCACCTCGTTTGCCCCAGATGAGCAATTAGGCGTAACTGAACTGTTCAATAGCAGTTGGATACATAATAGTAAACGAGGTGCATGTCTGCCATCTCAGCGTTCGTAAAACGACGCATATATTCTTTGTACGACGTCGAAAGCTTGAATGAGGAAGCCCCAATTGCTCAACTGGGGCGCTGGAGAACAGCGCCACCAGGTGAGCAAACGTCACTTTCGGGTGACGTTTCCCGTCATGCTTTCCTATGTGAATATGGTTGATTTTGATGTTCTCTACCTCCCCTCAAAGTTTTTACTTGGAATTTTGAACCACCCTGTATATATAAAAAGAGACTGATCATGCAGTCTGGTGCAGATGTGAACGTGACTTCTTTCGGTGTCAAAAACAATATCTCCTTCCTCATCCCGACCCCCACCTCACTCCATGAACTTGGATGCTTCGCTGTAGAGTTGTAAGATTTAAGAAACCTGAGATGTTTTACACTTCAGTTATATTTGGACTTAGTTAAAGGATCAGATGACTACAAAACAGCAGCTCGTGATATGATTAAAAAAAAAAAATGAAAGTGCAATCAAAACAATACATTATTCTATTCTGTATGACATACAGAAAATACTTTTAATATTTATGATCTTACATTCCTATTGTATAAAATGTGAAATTGGATAAAGAAAGATAAATATCTTAATTTAAACACTGATGCTATACAGTATGTTAATCATGCATTCTTAACAAAAATTATTATGAAATTCATCTTTTTGAAAGCATCTTAAATATTTAACATTCATATTTAAGAATGTTAAATATTTTTATATTAACAGAAAACTACTGATTGGAGATTTGTTTCTACAGTGTCAAATAAGTCTATCTTCCTGAATCCCATTCTAAAAAGCCAATAGTTGTTTCCTCCGTAGACAAAGATACTTGGTCATTTTTGAAAGCATTAAAAGAGGCATGATTTATGACTCTTTAGCATAGTTCTCATCTTCATACATTCGTTTCCACAAGAATATTTTGAAACCATAATGAAAGACTTCGATATGATTTAAATGATATTCATATTCTTCCATCGATAAATTCCATCGTGATTATTTTTTCCTATTATTATTTTCTTATAAAAAATTTATATCAATAAAATTTATATGACTTATAAATAAAATTTTTCGTTGTATATTAGCTTCACTTAGCCATTTCAAATATATAGCGCTCAAAATATTGACGTGAAATATTCACATTTCACTTTGACTACGTCAGATGGCAGCACACTAACTTGTCAGTTACAAAGCTAAATTAAAATCAGCTGTTTAAACAAAAAGCTATTTAAAATTTTCATTTAGCTCAGCTGTTTCTTTCTGATTTCACCTAGCTCCAGGTATGCTATGATATCAAAGCTGCCATATTATACGTCACGATAGTTCGAGCGCATAAACTTGTAACAGCTAGAGACAACAGTGGCCTTCCAGATCCCTTCGTCAAGTGCTACCTCTTGCCTGGCAGATGGTAAGCTTCCAAATTCATATTTAGAAGCTAATAAATTCATTCACTTGTAAATTATCTTACAAACTATGGAGTGTTTTCATATTTCAAGTGTCTCTGTGTTGATAATGTAAAAATGTAACCACGTTCAGCAAATAAATAAATAAATAAATACATAAAAATGCACATAAAATGAAAATACTAACAAGGAAAGACTCGAAGACATCATACAAGAAAGGACTTCTACACATGTATGACAGATGGCATAGTCCATTTCAGCATAAATGAAATTTATAGGAGCCGTTGCTGCAACAGGCCACGGAAATGGATAACCACAGCTTGCATCAAGATCAGTGCATGATTTCAACTGAGGAGTTTCGTGATAACAAAACTCCATATCAAACATTTAATGGTGTACTGAATAGGTACGGCTTGGAATGTTTGGTAATATATTATTATTATAATTAAAACTTGGCAAAAAGTTTATGAAAAGATGTATTTTATTTTACCTCTACGAGTATTTCAGTTACAAATACCTCATCCTAACGTATGTGAAATCAAGCATTTCAATTTATTCAAATTACCAACTTCCAAAAATTCGTCAACGACCTAAAAGGATACTCTCCCAAGTAGCTCCAAACTGAATCCTTTATGAACCTCTGCACTTCAATTGCGGAGCATACTTCAGCCTGGCACAACCAGAAGAGAGCACCGCTACTCCGCCAAGTCTCCCTTTGACGAAGCGACAGCTCCAGGGTGCACGGACCTACTGTGAGACTAGGCAGAAATCTAAAAGGGCAAAATACCGCGAAATGACTTCTTAAAAGAACACAAGAAAAACCAGTCGGATAACGGTACTGATTCCAAGGGTGAAGCTAATGCTTTTATATTCGCCGCTATCTGATAGGGATACAGTGAGCGAAAATTTTATGAGCTGTTTGCTCTCCCTTCTGAAGGGGAATGGAGATTATGCATCATTATAGGAAATTAATATGGCTTTTGGTTACTTAAATATAAAGAGCCAATAGGCTTCATTTCGGCGATAGCCTATTGACTCTTTGTATTAACTTAATGGTTGCACCTTTTTGACAACTCGTATAGCAGAGTATATAAGTTCTTTTCGCTATACCCTTTGGTATTTATTTGGTCTAGCTACTCACTGACGAAGCCTCAATAAAGGCTGAAACCTGTCTGGGTAGTGACCTCCCACCATAATGTAATAACAGCATACATTTTATAGGAAATGTGTTTTTACATTATGGAAAATACCTAAGAATAGCGATCTGAACTTTATCACCTTTGCTGAGAGTTGCCCGAGATTGTACTACGTACTAGGACTACTTGCATTAGCTCATGCTAGTAATCGCTGATACTTTTATAGTTTACTATATTCAGCATGAAACTCTTTGATTCCAATCTTTGAGTTTCTTATTCGGTTTTAAAACAATGTGGGATTTAATATCTCCTTAATTTAAATAATGGATTTTGGTGTTTTGTGTTTGAATAGATCCATTCCGTCATAGTTTACAGCTTGCTGAAACAATTCATTGGGGTGAGTAGACGTCTTTAGGAAGAACTCTGTTGCTAGATATTGTAGGAAAAAGTAGATATAAGGGATATTTGTGTCTCGATGAAGTTGATTGTCTCTGACAAACCAAGCCGCATTTAGAATCATTCTTAAACATTTGTTTTGCACACGTTGCAGTTTGAGAATATTAGTATTAGAGGTATGGCTCCAGGCTGAAGGGGCTTAAGTGATTATTGGACGAATCATTAGTTGGTATAGAATCACTTTGATTCTGATGTTTAGCTTGCTGTTCCTTTTAATTAGCGGGTAGTGTTGGCCGATGGCTTTAGATGCCTTTGTACATGTAGTCATGATGTGCTGGTTAAAAGTTAATTTTTTGTCCAGCACTACACCAAGGTATTTTGTTTCTGTCTGCCAAGGAATTTTGGTATTAAATAGCAAGACGTTCCCTTCAGGAGATATCGATCTTTTGGTAAAACCAGTCGTTTTGTCGTTAGGCCTGATTAGAATACAGTAAGATAAAAAATGAGAGGTGCACAACCATTTTTTTAAATTCCTTTTTAAAATAAATTATTGTTTTTTTTTTTTTTCATTTTCATGAAAAGAATTCCTTTCATATTCTTTTCGTTTCTATTCTAGTCATTCCTCTATAACAACATCATTCATTAAATAGCAATTTTACTCACTCCTGTTTTTAGCTAAGCAGTGTAGACCCAGTTTATTTTATTTTATTTTTTTTTGTAGTTTGTTTCGAATCTTTTTTCCTAATCTGTATACTAACATTACCTCAGTTTAACTCGATACATTTCGGTAGAGTCCCAAATACCATGTTTCATTAATATTTTTCTAGAGAATTATATTCGTTAATACGAGGCCTATCAGGATATTCAATTAGTACATTTTAGCAGCAGGATATTACAGCTAAATAGATAACTAGAATGTTATTATCTTACGTTAGAAATGCTATGAATGCCATTAAAACAAGTGAAGAGAACAAAGCCCATTTTCATGAAAAGAATTCCTTTCATATTCTTTTCGTTTCTATTCTAGTCATTCCTCTATAACAACATCATTCATTAAATAGCAATTTTACTCACTCCTGTTTTTAGCTAAGCAGTGTAGACCCAGTTTATTTTATTTTATTTTTTTTTGTAGTTTGTTTCGAATCTTTTTTCCTAATCTGTATACTAACATTACCTCAGTTTAACTCGATACATTTCGGTAGAGTCCCAAATACCATGTTTCATTAATATTTTTCTAGAGAATTATATTCGTTAATACGAGGCCTATCAGGATATTCAATTAGTACATTTTAGCAGCAGGATATTACAGCTAAATAGATAACTAGAATGTTATTATCTTACGTTAGAAATGCTATGAATGCCATTAAAACAAGTGAAGAGAACAAAGCCCACAAAATTCTGAAAATTATTGCTAAAGAGTTTTTTATTTTTTTTTTCTATATTTTTATTTCGAAACTTGCTGTCTTCATACTAGAACCTGCATTTCCCGAATGATATCTGGCATAAAGTATCTTCGGAAAGAATATGGAAGTTATATCTATCATATATTTCTACAGCTCATGAATATCCTGATAGGCCTCGTATCACAGAACATAATTCTCCAAAAAATCCTTTAAAATAAAATCTCATGAGATGCCATAGAGTAATAATAGGCCAGTCTCATGCTTCAAGTGTTCACAATCAATCCTGAATAATGTCTTGTTAGAAGAAGTTAGGGAGTGTCGTATATTAAAGAAATGGAAATGTACCACGCTGGTTTGGCAATGACATAAACTATATCCCCAGTAACTGTCGAGAGCCTGAAGCAACCGAAGACAGACTTCCAAGAAATCAGAAATAAATGGAGTCAAAGATGACATGCATGAATAAAAAGCCTCTACAACTAGTGACGAGTTGAAAATAATAGCGCTTACAAAATGGGGTTCAGCTTTGGCTGAACCCCATTTCCAGTAAACAAAAGTCATGTGAAGTGATAAAAAATAGATTCTAAATATTATTGGATGATTCCCAAGTCACGTGATTCGTAAATTCTATTGCTGTGAATGGCAAACTTTCTTGTCCGAGTAATATTTAATGTTAAAGTGATTTCTAATATGTGTTTGACATTAAAAATGACAAATAATAATCACATTTTGCGATCATGATTATAGTAACATCGTTGAACATAACAGTAATAATTATATATAATTGTAATAATATATAACATCCAAATGTTAATTATTAAACATAAGCATCAACCGATTGATCTACGATACTTGAAAAATGATTCTTTCGTTTCAAAATCAAATATTTAATCCTCTCTTTAATATATAAAAATAAAAGCAAATCAAAATAAAAAAGACTTTTTTTTAAATTTCGAAATTTAACTTGACTCTTTAAATATTCTAATAAATAAATAACAAACGTCATTATTGGAAGCAAATAAATATGATAGATTTCGAAGAATCAAAAAGTGAATATTAGAAATTAGAAATTGCGATTCAATTTCAGTTGAATGTTTTGCTGATTTTTATAAAAACTACTTTTCATTTTGCAAGTACATTTTGCAAGTAAAGTTTCATAAATCGGAATCCGATTACCGCAATTTAGAACAGGGGCGGTTGCTTTCAATCTGTGTTAAATCGCTCATTATGTCCAATAATTTCCAGAATTACACTCCTATGATAGCCTTACAAGCAGACGTGCAACACAAAATCCGAATGGACAATTGCTTGTAACCTTGAGAAAAAAGACAAATTTGCATACCGTCAGTGCATTTATGATAGGTGTCATTGAAATTTAAGTATCCTACCGAAGAAATGACTGATTCTTCAAAGCGAAAACGAAAAACGACAACTTTGGAAAATAAAATTTTATGCTTAAGAATTTGCACCATGGAATGTCTGCTAATACCAGCATTAACTGGAACTGGTACTGAGAAATACTCTTTTACAAAGTATGCAACAAACAAATCTTTATAATGAGGATGTTCAGAACATTTGAAAAAAAAAAGTATGTTATTTTGAATCTCAATTTAATGAGCATTATGTAGATTTTAATAATTTGTAGCAAAAACTACTGATAGCTATTTTGGCAAAATATACATATACTGGCCACTAAATTAGAAACAAAATTTACAGATGCTTATGCAGATGTGATAAAATGTCACTTAAGCAGCATATATCCAAAACACTTGGTCCTGCGTCACCATGTGTTCGAGGCAACTATTAAAGAATGCTGCTGGTCAGTAATCTCAACAGTGTTGATCACAATGGGGAAAAACAAAGGATATTTCGGAGTTTGATAAAGAGTTTATTGTGTTTGCCCATCTGGCTGGAACTAAGATTTTGAAAACAGCAAAGCTGACTGTTTTCTCAAAAGGTGAGATATCCCGGGTGATTGATCAATGGAAAAATAACCCACATTGCTTGTCTAAGAGGCATAACTGTGGTTGGTCCCAAAACAGTCTATCAGGAACGAGATCGCCGTCATCTGAATAGGCTTGTACGGACAAATAGAACTTCCCATGTGCAGCAATTGACCGAAGCATTTAATGAAGGCTGTTCCTGATCCATATTTTACTGAAACATGCTCAGAGAATTGAAGAGAATCGCTATTGGCAGTCGCATGCATATATGGAAACCACTCACTTCTGTGAAGAACCGGAAAGTTCTTCTATAGTGATGTCAGGAACATTGTGATTAGACACTGGAAAAAGGCACGTGGTCCGACGAGTTACATTTTGTTCTATACCGACGGTACACAGAGAGTTTTGCGGGAATCCCATGAAGCAACGTACCCAGCTTGCCTTGTAAACACCACTCAAGGTTCTGGAGGTGGTGTCCTGGTTTGGGACATGTTCTGTTGGTATGGAACGGATCCCCTGATATTGCTGGAAGGTCTGGGATCCTCAGCGGAATATTTGAACATAGTTGACGATCAAGTCCATCCTACACTGTTGACTTTTTTTTATCAGCAGGTGAAAGTTTTTTCATGGATGACGATGCTGTCTATCGAGCAAGAACCATTCAGCAGCGGTTCAGCGAACGTGAGAGAGACTTCCACTATCTTCCCTAGCCACTACAAAGCCCGAATCTGAACCCCCCCACACACACACCATTGAGAAAATCTGAGCCAGTTAAAGGACTGTCTGGTGAACATCGGGTATGTCGTAGACGTAAATACAATCCAACACCTTGCGTTATCTACGCATATGCTGTAATTCGGGTTAAAGGAGGTCCAACACTGTATTAAATAAAAGTTTTTAATTCAGTGGCTGGTACGTGTATATTTTCTGACCGCACTTTATATGAATCCTGTTTTGTTTGTCGAGTGAGCAATCTGGAAATATAAGCTTATATCAGATTTGTCTATTTATTTTATTTTATTTTATTTTATTTATTTATTTTTGAATTTTCAGAAATTCGGAACCCCCCAAAACGGGAATAATTTCTTTAGTCTACAGAATTTCCGGATATTGAGTTTAGATCTGTGAGACATTTCATATACCAAATATATCTAAACTGTTAAATAAGTATCATCAATTATAAATTTCCTCTCTAATGAGCGAGCCTCAGTGGCTCAGGTCAGTTTCGACGACACCCTTTGGCTGAAAAAAACCTGAGGTCGAAATTCCGTCGGAGGCGAAGAATCTTTATCAGATCTTGAAAGCCAGTCTCATATGGAAGTAGAGCCATATTGGATCTTCATTTAGGTTTCGCAAAAGTCAAGTTATTTGACCCTGAGACCATTGAGCCTAAAATGCAAAAGGAAAACGAGAATTCTCTCTCTCTATCCATACTGTTATCACAGAAATGTCCAAAACCCATATTTTCTAATTGTTAAAACTGCAGGCAATGGGATGAACCCATTTTATTGTGAAAGTTATGAAGAAAATGACATGTGGATAACAAAACTAAAAATATAAACGGCTATAAAGAGAAAATTTGATATTGTATGTAGACAATTATATTCTTTAGATTAAAACTGGATACTGACGTCTTATTTAGGGATTTGAAGTGGCTTATAAAAAGTTGCATGTTTGATCTCGAGAAAAGGTTTCTGAATCTGTAAAAAATAAATTAAAATTATAAAATAATATATAAATTAATAATAATAATAAACAATTAGCCCACCCACAGTACTAATGTACCACAGCTTTACAATTTTTACGCACACACGCACATATCAGCCAATACATTTACAGCTGTCTGTTGGTCTTTGTGCTTTCCTTTTTTCTTGAAGGGCATTCTTCAAACCGATATCAGTAACAGGACGTTTGCGTGACATTTCGTTGCAATAGTGTTAACTATTCTTGGAAATAAATATTTCAATAATTATGAAACATAAATCGCAACAACCAACAAAACATTTCTTAGGTGAGTTATATCCGTTTTATATCTGGTGATGAATTATTATAATATCCCTGGGATTTCCACGTATTGTAGAATATGTATTCCGAAATCATATTTAATCAGCTTACTTGCGTGCATATCTTGCTCACTATCTGCCACTTGAATGGAACTTCGTGAATATTTTAAGAAGAATAGGGGGCAGAACCACTCTGGACTGTTAGCATCAGCAGGTAATTATCCATGCTTTTTTATAACCACGAGAAGCACCTGAAGCGAGTGATAATGTATCGCACACGAATTCTTCAAGTGAAAGGTCAAAATGGAAGTACAAGTTAGCACCAGAGGAATTAAATCTATTTTATTACCTTAATTATTTATTGCTGAATAAGTCAAAATTAAAAACAGATTTCTTGTAAACAGAGACAAAATTGTGATTTCACTGATCAGAAATAATTTACAAAGTGTAGAAAATTGTCGATGAAAATCTCAGATTTGGCACAGCATGTTTGTTGCAAAAGTTGAAGGTTCGAAATGCTTACGAAGTTTAAAGGTCTGTAAATTCCTGGACAAACTAATATAGTATTTTGAGTTTATGAGGTTTGTTCTGGTAGGGAAAAGGCGAAACAAATACGCCTTAATAACAATATTGTGAATTATCCACATTATTAGCATATACTTAAATATCTCTCTGGGGAAATACATCATAATTTCAGATGTGAAAAAGTAAATAAGCTTTTTTTAGTCATAAAGAACTCAGTTAACGAAGTCGTAGATAAAATAAATAGTGTAGTTTTTTTAATCAAAGAATACTAATCTATCTCCAAAATAGGAAGCAGTTTTAATAATGGCATTTGCTGATCAGATGAAAAGTATCTTCACATTGTAGAGACCTGTTGTGGAAATTTGCTTCTATAGCATTACCCCCCCCCCTCCCCCGAAGAAAGTCTGTTATAAGTTCGATTCTATAGCAGACTAGAGCAACTTTTAGGCCTTTTTTAGGCCATTTTCCAAGTTAGTCGATCTTTGACACAGAAATATATGTTTTTCCCCAAAAAAACTCGAATTTTAACTACATATTTGAAAACTCGATCACAGAACCCACATTAAGAACATATGATATAAATTTTAGGGTTTAAGGCCACAAGGTGGCTGTAAGCTGTCTCTCTCTCTCTCTCTCTCTCTTGAAAAGGCTGTTCAAAGAATAGGTTGAGCTCACCATCACTGATGGCTTGAAGGATAAAGACTGGCTGCCTATCTGTCTTCAAAAAGTTAGTTAGGACTAAGTGAGCTCCGCCTTAGTTTGCTAATAAAATGCATTAGAGGATTCATTTTATATAGGAGATCATAATACCGTATGATGTACAGATTGTGCCCTTTTAGTAAAAAAAATTGGATAGGCCTGTCTGCAACTACACTATACCTATATCACAAAAGCTGTCAACATAGCATTGTAGCAGAGTACTGATTAATCTTTTTGATTATAACTAGTTGAAGATTAAATGATCTGCATGCTGAATGTTTTAGTACTTTTCTATTTCTATGAACACTTTTTTATAGTTCGTAGTTCTTTAACAATTTAGCTATTTTGGATTGCGTGATAGCCATGAAGTTCTCTCACTCTTTTCGTTCACGCGCACTTATGAGTTATTGGAGTACTTGATTGTGTAAATGGTTGTAATGCGCACTGTTTTATTATTACAAGTATTTACTGCTGAAATAATTGTTTAGTGTAGTGACTTAGTTTTTATTGTGTTTTTTTTTCTTATACTATGTGAATTTTGCGTGCTATCATTACAAGGTTAGTTATTGTGTAACGTATGTTGAGGGCATAAATCATTCTAGAAGCTTATCGAGGAAATCCTTAATAGCATTTTTTTTCTAATCTTGTTAGGTCACAAAACCGTTTTTTTTTATCTTAAACTAGAGGTTTGCACCAATATTTTACCGCATATTCTTTTGAACACATTCATTCAACAGAAGTATTCTATTATAAATAATACTATAAGTCTAACTTAAACATTTATTTTAAAAGAACTAGTTTACATTCTACTGATATCACAGATCCAAATAAAGAAAGAAGATTCTGCTTATACATGGAGTAGTCAATGAGAACATTGACTTCACATTCATCTTAGTTTACTGACTCTTTCAAGTCAGTAAACTAAGATGAATGTGAAGATGCATTTCTGCGTTACCATGGCAACATTAGGTTCTTGCTGCGCATAGCTGGTGGCGATTACAAAATATGTAAGTTCTTACAGCGATTCACAGGCATCAAAGCATTAGTCTCAGTTAAAATTGTGTAAGTGGTATAGTCCCTCTTGTTACGTGCAGTGTGTGCATATGTTTTTTAATCTGTTGTACGAGCAGTATTAATGTCTCGTACATTAATACACTTCATCTATATGCATATACATTGATTGATATGTCTGACTGCAAACTGACAGCTGTAAATTGCGTTTATGTAATGTTTAAGTGATAACATCGCCATTACTTGCTATTCTATCTTACGTGAAATCTGCTAAGTAGTTATAGTGTTCCGTTTCTTTTTCATCGACAGGGTATAACTGGTCCAGAACTACTCAATAATCGAATATATCACTTTCTTTAGATCGATCTAAAATTATAAGCATAGTAAAGTTGTAAAATATCACTCTCTGACATGCGACTACTATGGTACCGAATAGAGGGGTTTTGTCCTCTTAGATTTCTGCTTGATCTCTGATGAGAACCAACATTTCGAAATAGTTGTCACACCAGGTGTGACAACTGCTTATATTGATTAAGTTTCACCAGTGAAACTTAATCAATATACTAATAAACTGGACTGGAATACAGGAATTCACTTAGACAAAACAGGATTCGTGCTGTAAACATGTTAATGGAAATACTCATTCAGTTGCCATGAAACAATAAAACTGTTAGCTTATCAATATTTGTTCTTTCGTTCAATCGCTCAGATGAATGTATCGAACTCGATCTGTGAAGTCAACTTATAAAATGAGTGATGCTTGTAGTACTATTATTAAAACTCACCAAAAAGAGAAAAGCATTTGGGAGATATCCAAAAAATGTGCAGAAGCCAGTATATCATTAAGTTTGCCAACGTTTTACTAGAGCATGAAGAACAAATGGAACTACTACATAGAGGTATGTTACTGTTGTACATTGGTCGCTAGGACTTACATACAAAAGGTTGCCTTCTGAAGCAAAAGCCTCTGAGCATAGTATTATACTCTTAAAATATTACCCAAGTATAAATAAAATGTCGCATGAAGTATATCTGCATAAAACATATAATTTTCGTTTTTTATCCAATATATGCTTCTATTAAATATATGAAAATCACATAAAGATAACAAAGTGCTAAAAATTGGGGTTACAATGGCGTGCGCGACTGTTATATTTTCGGTTAGAATATATTTAGTTGGAAAAGTATTGTCCATGTCGGCAATATTAATTGATTCTATTTTTAAGCAGTGACCTCATTAAAGTTACCGTACACACAGTATATTTTTATGAGTTAATTCAAGAACTGCTAAAAAAATCGTTTTCGAACAATTCTGTCAGACGAGGTGAGGAATCTTGTCTTTTTTTTTTTTTCATTAAAAAGCCAGAAGTAGCTCCAAGAACTTTTTATCACGCTATAGAGATAAACTATCTTGGACGATGGAAATTATACGAATAATGTAACGTAAAAAAAAAAAAAAAATCAATTGCCCATGATACATATGTACTGATGTAAAATATTACACACGCATTCAGCTGCACTGTTTAAAATTGTAAGAACTATTCAGTAGAAATACTGCTAGAAAATAGCTCAGCATAATAAACAGTTGGATTTTTACAAGTAAAAGTTTATTATTTTTACAACTCAATCCTCCCCCCCCCCCGGAAGAAAAAAAGATTAGACTTAATGTGTACACTTCCATTCTGAAGATAACGTTTGAAATTTCCAGGCTACTAACACAAAGAAGTCATTAAAACGATTTGTTTTATCAACGGGAAGTTTTGGTGTAGGAAAGCGAGTGCAGAACGGTGATAAGGTCTTCTGCGGTTTAAGCTCCATTCAGTTATAAATGCTTTCCTGTATATTCTAGTCGCAATTAAAATTATCATTTAATTTTTCTTCATTATTCCTACTGTGTTTTCCAAGGATATTGCAAGAATATCTTTAATAAATAAATAAAATAAAACAAATTAGTAATGCTTTTGTCAAAACTACACGAATGAATAATTATTGATTTTTCTTTTCCAGTCAACTTTTCCTATTCTCAATATTTCATTATAATAATAAATATTCACTTGATAATATTTTCAGTATGGAGAATCAACGACGCACACGCTACTTTTCAAGGTCCAGTAGTCCTGAATGGAAACAAACAATGGTTTATCCGAATGTACCACCCGATGAGCTAAAGAAGCGCTACCTGGAGATTAGTGTATGGAACTATGATATATACCGTCCGAATGAGTTTCTAGGAGAAGTCATTCTGGACTTGTCTGGTAAGCTCTCTCTCTCTCTCTCTCTCTGCTGTGAATATGAGTGATTGCTACAAAGAATTAATAACACGATTATTAATTATTTTTAATAATTAAGAATTCTTCTTCAAAAATTCAAAGACGAATTTTTGTCATTTCTTTCTGTCTGCTATTTGTTCGTGTAATTCTGTTATGGAGTTTAAGTGGATGCTTTCTTTAATGTCATCAGTCCATTTCTTTCTTGGTCTTCCTTTGCTGGGCTGTCCTTCAATTCTACCATTTAATAATATGTTTGGTAGGCTCTGGGTTCATTATTGAAACATGCCCAAACCAGCTTAGTTGGCTCTTTTTTTTAGTGCTGTAATTATTGTTATCCATCCATTATTTTATGGTTTTATGGTTTCGAAATAGTCTAGATCCTCACAGCGATCATATCATTGAGCCTAGGTAATTGAATTTCTTTACTTGTTCTATATTATTGTTTCCTATTTTCAGTTGGATCGCTTCTCTTTTTCTTCCTGCTACTGTTAGTTTTGTTTTACTAAAATTGATTTTCATATCCGCCAGCAAAGGTTGGTCGATTGGTAGAGCCTTTGCTACTTATGGGTCTAAGAAAAAAGTTAAGCAAGTTTGAGCGCGGTTAGTAGTTGGAAGGGTTTAAATCGTTCGATGCTGTTGGCACACATCTCCCTCGTTGAGTCTCTGGACTCCCTAGAGGTGTCACGTAATAATATTTGTTACTTTTTTGATGCAGCTTGGTCAGGATATTTTCTAATTTTTCTTGACTGTCTGTAGTGATTACAATATGTCATCAGCATAATTTAATGCGTTATATTTCTTCCATTTACAGTTATGCCTTCACACATCTGTAGTTTCTCTTTGTCTCTTTGTCTACTATTTCTTTCATATACAGAATAAATAAATGTGGTGACTACGGACAGCCTTGCATAATTCATTTTTAATTGCTATTTGATCTGTTTCTATGTTTTTGTATTTCACTACTGCTTGTGTTCCTCTTGATACAGTTTAATAGGTATGTGTCGAACCCCCTATTTTCTAGAATTTTAATGAGTTGGATTCTGTTTATTGAGTCAAGAGCTTGTTTGAAGTTGATAAAACAGCAGTTGAGTTGTTGTTGTTGTTTTTTTGTCTCTCATGAGATTTGCTTATCTGTTTAATATGAAAATTGTATCTATTGTGCTTCTTCTATTTATAAATCCCATTTGTTCTTCTTCCATCTATTCTTCATAGGAATATTTAATTCTGTTTTGGAGAATCCTGATAAATATTTTATAGCAATGGCTTAGAAGGGTAATAGGTCTATAATTAGTATAAGATCTGACAATCTCCTTTTTTGTGGATGGGTATGATCTGACATGCTGTGCATTCTGTTGGTAAATTTCCTTCTTTTAGCATTTTGTTGAACTTTTTTTGTTTCCTTGGGTAATTTATTATGCTTTCTCTCCCTTTTTTTAGAAGTTATTTTTGAATGTTGTCTATGCCTAATGCTTTATCGTTTTTCATTTGTTCGATTGCTTTTCTGTATGTATTTTTTCATTTAGAATGTCTTTTGTGTCAGAAGTTTCTTCTGGGTTGAAGGCATCTCGAGCTATATTTTATTCAGCTGTGAATGTTTCTTTAAAATGATTAGTCCATATTTCTTTTATTGTTTCGCTGCTACTTGTTGTAGTTCCATCCTTTTTCTATATTGAAACTGGGTTGGGTATGTTCCAGTTATCTCTTTAACTATTTCATAAATGGTCTTGGAGTCATGTATTTTGTATGCTTCTTCACACATTCCTGCTTTTTCTTCTAGATATATGATTTTTGCTAGTTTATAATTAATTAAGAATTAAGTAAAAGTAATTAAGAATTACCTATTAATTATTAAAAAAATTAACATGCAATGTTTCCAGTTAGATAAAATTAATATACATAAAAATGTTTTTTTGTTGTATCGTTACTTTTTTCTGGTAATAGTAATTTAAACTGATAACTTGAATTTTTACTTCTGACTACACTTTACAGTGATTAAAAAAAAAAAAAACATAATTTAATCACCACATTTACAGTGTTGTAGGCTGAATAATGGTAAATATATAAAAATGTAATAGAAAAATATATATCAACAAAAAAGTATCAAAATAAAAATACAGTATTGTTTTGATGGTTGTACGGCATATAACACTGGACGTTTCATAATGAATTGACCACTTTCTCAATCTAAATATATAATCTAAACCAAATTTTAAAGGAACTGTTGCAATTAATCTTTACAATCTTACAAATGCTCAATTCCATATGAAACGTAGTTTTTGTCTGACCACAGAAGTGAGAGCAGTCGCTGTCAGATTGCCAAGAAGAGTCAATTCAAATTGAAAGGGAGAAAGAAATAAAGCGATGTACGAATTCGTTACCAACACGCAGAATTACGTGCTTTATACGTTAAATTTTTCCAACAGTTACCACTTTAAAAACTAGAATTTTCATGAAAGAAAAGCTAATTTTCGATTTATAATAATAAACACTCATCCCACGAAACGTATGGGGACTACCCTATTATCGGAATGAATTCACTTTCTTCTGACATGCGCAGAAGTGTGGCGTGATCTCGCATCTGTGGTCGCACAGTAACTGAGTATATTTAAACTTGAAAGTGTTCCCAGAAGTAACACGAAACACTATAACTATATAAAAAAATAATAAATAAATAAATAATTTTTTTAAAAAAAGTGTGGCTAGATGGGTGAAGCAAGAATGCTTTTCATATTCCCCGTTATCTGTAGAAGAAAATGTATGGATGGAGTAATATAGGGCTATAAGCTCTGATCATGGCAGGAAGGTAACAGCAATAGCCGAGCCTCAGTTAAAACTTCATTGGTACAGCATTGCCATCCATTAGTCTCCCTGTGTAACCCATTTTAGTTGCTTCGTATGATATGCATGGGGTACAGTGGGGCTATTCTTATCCCAGCCACCACACGGGGTATAACTATAAAAACATTTGGTAATGTGAAAAATATATATTAATATATGGATTACTTAAAAGGTGTATAATGTAATTTTAGATATCTATAAAAATATATTTTTTTTAATTTTTAATACTTAATAAATTCTAAATAAAATATAATTTACGTTATGTTTCCTAAGATATACGTTTTTTTTGTGTGTTTTTTTTTAAAAATTATATTGTGACTATTAAATTTGTTACTATATATTGGTAAACTATGTAAGAAGGCAGCATTACATCGATGTATTTATTTTATTTTATTTCATTGTATTTATTTCTATTTTAAATCATTTAAATCACTAGATTCTATTTTAAATCTAGTGTACCTGAGGGTCAGGCTTAAAAATAAATAAATAAATAAATAACAAAATTATTACTAAAAAAAGGGTTTTAAAGAGTGAAAAAAATTTTATTTACAGGAAAAAATAAAGTCAACGTTTTGATAGGCCTTCGTATTAAAACTATTTTGAATACCTTGAAAGCCTTTACCAAGTATAATAATGAATACTCTTTGTGATACAAAATTTTCCTCTTTTTTTCACTCATTTGTTGCAATTTTGTGCTTTAACTACAGATGATTCTACGATCGACGAACAGTCTCGATGGTATAAACTCCATGAGCATGACGAAAGCCGGTATCCTGATGCAGGCAAAAATCCTCAAACTGTAGGCAGTGTGGGTAGTGAAGGTTCGGTGGGAAGCGGTAGAAAAATGGCACGATTAAACAACCCAGGACATAAGATGGCCTTTGACAGTACAGACGAATATAGAAAGGTAAAGTTGTTAAATTACCCGTATGTAATTCTTTAGCTTTCCATGAATTTTGTTGAGCAGCCGAACACTTTATTTATACATCACCTTAGTCGACAAGCATATTTGGTACCTATTTCTTAATAAAATTGGTGTTACAGCAGTATGTATTCAACATTATTCTACCATTTAAGTAATTTCCTGAGTAAATATCTAATTGGATTTTCTCGCAGACTTTCTCCCATGAGGAAATGTGTTACAAACAAACAGCTTAACGAAAAATATTTATCATCTTTACTCCAGGGATAAATATCTCACCAGATGGTACAAAGTAAACACTGTGACTTATTATAACATTTTTTTTTCCCGAAAATGTAATAATACAGCGAACATGCTGTATGTAGTCGTATAGCATAGATTGCGAGTCTGAAACAGCTGGCATAAATGATAACGACGGTTAGATAATGAATATTTTATTACGTTTTAACGATGTTTGCGGTTACTATTTATTTGTCACGCGAAGCTCTGCGTAAGGCTAAATGTGAACTGGATATTTCATAAAAATAGCTTCTAATTAACGCTTCGTCTGTAAAATACTGACAGCGTAAGAATGATCGAACATTAACTATGTTTGAACCTAGACTACTCTTTCATATAAAAATGAAGATAGTTTTATATTTATGACATTACTTTCTCAATGGGCTTCGTAAATAGTAAACATATTTTGTATTAAACTAAATGTTAGGTAGTAGATTTGCACAATATGATACAATCAGCCTACTGATTCTTGAATTCTTGAATATATATATATATATATATATATATATATATTCAAGAATTTAAGTAATTTCCATGAGTAAATATCTAATTGGATTTTCTCGCAGACTTTCTCCCATGAGGAAATGTGTTACAAACAAACAGCTTAACGAAAAATATTTATCATCTTTACTCCAGGGATAAATATCTCACCAGATGGTACAAAGTAAACACTGTGACTTATTATAACATTTTTTTTCCCGAAAATGTAATAATACAGCGAACATGCTGTATGTAGTCGTATAGTTTCATCGACTAGTTTCATCGGTGCTCCGACTTCTTCAGGTGAGAAATAAAAAACATAAGATATAAAAATAACAACATAAAAAACATGGACTTTCCAGCTTAATAAAAAGCAGAATAGTAACTGTCATATTTGAATAGGTGACCGCGTGCTACCGTTGGCACGAGTTGAATGTGTGCGACAGCTAATTTTAGAGCGCCAGTACTGGATTACTGCGCTATGGGAATCAGGCAAATTGTAGCTTAGATTGTTGTTCAAATGTGAAGGGTCCAGAACTATTTCTTTTGAATCGACAATTCTTCTTTCGAATTCATCCTTGCATATATATAAATTAGTAGCGCGTTCCCAGTCAACTTGATGTGGCTGTTCTTCAAGGTTAGAGTTTACCGAGAAGAGGACATGACTGGAAAGGTAGAACATGAGCGAGCGCCCTTTCCAGGTCATGTCCTCTTCTCGGCAAACTCTAACCTTGAAGAACAGCCACATCAAGTTGACTGGGAACGCACTACTAATTTATATATATGCAAGGATGAATTCGAAAGAAGAATTATCGAATTATTATGTTGATAGTGTGCGGTAGATGGCGTTGGTGAAGATTATGATAGTAGTTGCGGTTCGTTGGGGTTGGTGGATTGGGTGGAGACACAGAGTTGTAGAGCAGGTGCCCTCCCTCGATGAGTCTTTGGACTCCCTGGAGGAGTCAAGTAATAATGATAATAATAATAGTTCATAAAAATGAAATATGTCAGGATATGCAATAAGTGCACCGCTGTATGCCAAAATGGTATGTACAAAAGACACAAAAACGGGAACAGATAAATCTTTCTTAAAAATCCGTTTGGAGAATAAGAGACGTTTGAGGATTTATTTTATTATTATTTATTTTAATTTTATGTTTACATGAAGGAAGCTCCCGTAACGCAGTCGTAAGAATATGAGAATAGATATATAATAATTTATCTTTTCCTTTGTGGATTTTAAATTTGGTGAAACAAAATGGTCAGAAAACAGCAAATATACAGGAATTAACAGGACATCATTAACAAAATTCGGTTTGTAAAAAGCTTATAAAATGTATATAATGTATTTAAAAATGTTATACATTTTATAAATTTAAATTTAATTAATTAAAGTAAAGTAAACAATTTAATTGATCTGTTAAATTATTATAATTGAACTGAATAGATCTTGCAAAATTATAAAATTTTAAAAAATTATAAAATGTTTCGCTTCTTTATCGAACAATTGGAAAGACGATGGGACAATGCGTCCTTCGAGTGGAAAAGACCTGAGTTCGATTCTCGTCATGACGTTTATATAGACATTTTCGACTGAAGGTAAGTTAGCTGATCTCATACGAAGGAAGTACATTTTCCATCCATAAATTCGATTTTTTCATCATGTATATAAACAAATCGCTCATACGCAATCAGACAAAACAGACAAAAAAATACACTTAGTGGTTGTAGATAGCATAGCACGTAGATGTTGGTTTATGGAGTGTACGAGTATTGGTATACATTATTGCGTGGTGTAGATTAGGGTTTCTCAAACTGTGTTCAGAGAGAAGTTCTGGAATTTGTCATTTTAGTTTTCTAAGCATTTTTCATGACTAAATATTTTATAGTAGAAATATTCTGAGGTGAATAATATTCGTGAATATGTCGAAAAGCTCAGACCCAGAACGCCTAATAACATCTGTGTATCGTTAATTTTCCACATCGAAACCTTTCAACATTTGGGAAAGGGAATACCTCCGTTTATGACCGATCATAAAAATTGCCTGCAAGCCGATTACAACAATGGGCGGCGTGTTCTAAAAACTAAACGAAATAGCATCTGTGTTGCAAATGTTAGTGACCAATCAGCAAGGAAGTATAAAGAAAATTTTTCCATTGAAATTGAAGATCAAGGTAGTCTGTGTCTGGTTCTCAGATCTAGTAATACTGAATACTTTCTTCGTAAGTTCGTATTGCAGTGTGTAAGTGCTTGTTCTGAAACCGGAGTGCCGTGATTTTTTTTAAAGTAATAGGAATACAGATTTAAATTCTAATATGAATAAGAGACAAGGGACTTTGTTTAATTTTGGTATTAAGAAATCTCTTATTGAAGGTGTTTGTGACGGAACAGATAGTGAATCATCCACCTCAAATCTACAAACAATCTCCAGGATGTACAAAAGGAGGGGAAAACTACCAGCACAGAGGAGAAAAAGTCTGCATTCACTCACTTTTAAATACTTATAATAATATTATAAAAATATTTGGTGATCAGAATAGGATATGTCAATGAAAATCAGCACAAATTAATTTAATGATGATTTATTGAGGTTTTAATTAAATCAATTAACTTAATTAAAACATCAAGTAAACCAAACTTTAATTGATGTTTAATTAATTGTTTAATTAATAATTAATTATCAATTATTTATTAATTAATAAAAATTAGCTAAATTACCAATTAATTATTAATTAATACATTACAAAATAACCAAGGTGATCCGTGAAAATTTCAGGATTTGTGAAGTGTTCCGTCGTAGAAAAAGTTTGAGAAACCCTGGTGTAGATGGTGGATTTGTAGCGTGTAGAGTGACCTCCAGCGATGACTCCTAGGATTCCATGGAGGTATCACGTTGTAGTAGTAGTAGTAGTAGAAGTAATAATTGTAATTATAATTCTATGTAGTCTTTTAAAAGTTTATAAAATGTACATATGCTTAGACTATCACCGGTGGCCTAATACATAAAAGAAGTTGGGATGCATGCTTATGGGTAGTTTATTTTTATTTTTTGAAAAAATGACTATGATTGAATTGGGAAAAGCACTACATATTATACGCTCTACAATAGAACAATTATAAAATATAAAAGACATGCCTTAAATTTATATCACAATAAAAATGAAGTCACCGAAGCTAAAATATGCATAGCATTGAATCAATTAGATGCATCCAGTCCGATCTTTTACGTATTAAGTCCAGTAGCTTGTTACAGCCAAATAACTTGACGTATATAAATCCAATATTGGCGATGATTATGGCATTCGATATTTTCGCCATATTTCACCTCTGTACTTGTTTATTAGTGCGTGTATTCGTTGGAAAGTTAGTCCGGTTTGGAAGGAAGACGAACTCTAGTTTTTGGGTAGAAAATCCTACCATCCTACTATTTTAAACGTGTCAGCTACTATCTGCAGTGTATGATAATATTTCATACACTACAAGTAGTATCTGATGCGTTTAAAATAATAAATATCAAAGATGGTCCAAGCAGAAACACAATTCCGTCTTAATTAACTTTTCATTCTGAATTGAACTCATTACCTTCACGTCTATATCAAATGCATTCTTGCAGGTTTTTGATGGACTATGTAACGTAAAATCTCCAAATTGTAAAATTGGTATCACCATATCATCATCTCAAGTAGTCGTAATTAACTGAAGATGATGACGAAGCAAGTTGAAAAGTAAAGATAAAAATCTCCGTCTACAAGAAATAATCTTGTTTCATCTTGGATAACAATTCACCTATCTTTGCGAGGTGTTCTCTACTGATATTAAATAGAAACCAAGCTTCAACGATCGCTGTAGTTACCAGCTTCCAGAAATCAGTATACATGTAAAGCCTAACTAAAAGTACGACAAGCAACTAAGTTGTTGCTTAGTTGCTTGTTGAAATTTGTCTAATACTTTCGCTCCATAATATGAGCAATCTGTTTTAGACTGAATTTTAATTGTGTGTTTTCTTTAATATAAAAATGCCAGTTTTCATCTGTGTGAAGATTTTTTTTTTTTAAAAAAAGCAGCTGAAGCTATTTTTATACGCAGAATGTATGTTATTTTTCCTTCGAAAATGACTAAGTTTTCTCTTTCCAGAACAGTAACCACGAGAAGAAGTTTTATAAGCAGTTCCGGAGAAAGTCAGTAGCCTCTAACGATTCTAACCGGGGTAAGGGTCATGAATTTTTACAATATTTTTTAATTAATTACTTTCAAACTCTTGAATGCAGTAAAACGCATTGAAATAAGTAAGTAGTTGCTGGTAATTTGCTCAAAATATTAAGTGAAGAAACATGTCAATCGCATAACTGTTAAATCATAGGTATTTGAATATGTCATTATTTCATCAAATAAATTGCGCCACATTTATTGCGAATTATGCTAATTGTATTTCATTATATTGCATACAGTATATTGGATATATGCAACATTGTGAAATAAATAAATCTACTCTATATATATATATAAAAAGATAAGTCGAAGTTTGAAATGTTTTTATGTCACGTTTTTTGTCTCCAGCTTACCAGCCCGGAAATCGGGGGACTGGGCGCCGTAGGCGCTGGGGGAGGGGGGGAGCTCCTGGTAAAAAATAAAGAAACAAGTATCAACTAAAGTTTCAGAGCTCCACACTTTTAAATCTAATTAATACAATAGTTTTTGTGTATTCAAACAACAGATATTATTAATTTTATTTTATGTAACTTCCACCATCAGAATGTTCGCAAACTTATAGTACATTAATAATGTAGGTAATCATCTAAGGATTTTTATCTATTTTTATCTATTTTTCATATTTTTATATAATTCAGAAACCTTGCTTTAGAGACCAAACATGATGCCAAACCACTTCAGGCTTCCAATAAACTGGATGGTGGTCTTATAGCGGTCAATGAAATTCATCTCTCATCTAAATACAATCACGTGCATCCATGGCCAACAAGATTCTGACTCGCAGCCTGTTGGTTAGAGTCTGTTAGTTAAGCTGAACATAGCATCTTGACATCGAGTACAGTATAAAGCATGCAGCACTCGATGTCAAGATGCTATATTCAGCTTAACTGACAGACTTCTTACGTGGTCTGATAGTTGGGTGTCACATCAGTTATCTTTCTGTTCCTGGAATTGCTACCTCTCTCAGTATGCCGAAATCTACTGTTGCTTTTCGTAGATGGAAAGTTGGTGATGCTACCACAGCAGGAAAAACTCCTTGGATGACCATTGACAATTACTGACCGAGATCGACGGGCTCTGTGCCGGAATGTTCGAGCCTCCCTCACGTCATCAGCGACAGACCTCACAGTCAACCTTGAAAATGCTACAGTGATATCTGTCACCACTATAACTTTCCGCAGAGAGTTGCATGCCATCGGTTACACGGCAGAGCTGCTGCGAACAAGCCACACATGACGCCTCAACGCTAAACGTTTGCACTGATGCCTTTCACATCGTCCCTGGACTGTAGAATATTGAAAAGGGTTCTGTGGAGCGACGAATCACGCTTCCAAATGTTTCACTCTGATGGTCGTGTTTGGATCTGGAGATTACCCGAGGAACAGTTCCGGTAGGACTGCATCATTCCAAATGTCAAGTTAGGTGGAAGCCCGGTAATCGTATGGAGGTGTTTCAGTTGGATGGCGCTTGATCCATTTGACCGAAACCATGACGTCTGATGGCTATCCATGAAATTGTCCTAGACAACTTCATGCATCCGAAGCTGTGGAAGTACTTCGACAGTAACCTTTGCATGTTTCAGGACGATAATGCTCCATGCCATACTTCACTGCGTGTCCGAGACTGGTTTCCACAAAACAACGTTGAACTGTTGGATTGGCCAGCTCAGATTTCAGATCTCAGCCCTTTAGTACGCAGTGGGACCAAAGGTGGTCCTACTCGGTACTAGAAATGTAATGAAAACGCATTTTCTTTTACCACATCTAGTTGTTCAAATATTTTTGTTAACGTAGTGTATATATGTATATATTGGTCTTTCCAAGCAAAGGGCTTCATCGAAACCTTTTGAATTATTGAAGTTCTCATTAGGATTTTAGAGATGCACGAATTGATTTTTGAAGTATTATTTAGATGATTGGAAACAAAATAATTAAAAAAAACATGCGAACAACAAATTTATTGATCTATCTATCTATCCCACTAGAATTGATATCGAGTCAAAGGATTTCTAGAAATTTCTGAATTAATTTTATGAAGTTTGTGGTGTAGTTAAAAGTGAAAATTATTATTCCTAACTGGCATTCTAAACTATTCAAATATAAAAGTATTTAAAGGCAATGTATACAATGCATTGATTTCGTAACTGCTTAATTTTTAGCACCTAACTTCTCTCTATATATATAAAAAATAACAATCTCAGTACTGATCTCGTGAACTGTAACAGTACAGGTAGCTGTGTTATTAATTAACGATTTCGATTCGAAGATATGACCAGAGCAATGAGTAGCAAGCTGCCATAATCTATCAATAATACATCGAGCATCCCTATTCAAGATGACTAAATTCCTCTTGGTTACTGTTGCATTGAGCAAAGTAATAAATTAATAAATAAAAAAAAAACTCTGGAATTTAAATTTATGTAGTAACTCAGCATCATTTCACTCGACAAGAAACGTTTTCTTTTGATGACATGCAGCGTCAAGTCGGACTTCCCTGTATGAAAATTTCTGTCTTAAGTTTTATATTCCCTTAACTGACGTTGGAAACCCATCCTGGATGGTGGGATTGATGACCTTACTTAAATGTAATTATATAAATATTAAGGAAGGATAATGGATCATAACGATCATTAAATGGGTGTAAATGGGCGAAATAAAAACAGCAAAATCTCAGAAGAGATTCAGTTCTTTTTTTATCCATTGTTTCTAACACCTCTTAATAAAATTCTTAATGATATTCTTAATACTTCATGGCTTCTTTGTTGTGCTATTATTAAAAACCAAACAGTAATAACAGCCAGTGTCCCGTTTTTGCTACTACCAGCATGCGGCTTTGAATTCCAATATGGCAGTGTTTCTCAATTTTTCCGTACCCGCATATCCCTTTTAATTTTTTTTTTTAACGCAAGCGTTTCCCCTCTCATGCAAAGACGATGTGGGAGAGGTTATAATAAAACTTCATTCAAACATAAATAATTATAAAGATATTTATTTTTTAACGTGTGCTAAGTTATAATAAAACATTGTTTCGCGTGTTTGTAATTTAATTAAATACATATTTGGTTAACGAATTCAATATACACACGTAGAAACAAAAATGAAGAAATCTTAATTTTTAGTAATAAAGTTTAATGAGAACAATGAAATTGGGGGTTATTTTGGGTGGGTAAGTAGTTAAATTGATGAAATCCGGTTCTATATTTGTTATTTTTAGCCGTTGATGGGGATATCCACTTCAAGAAGACAGCTTCCGTCATAAACACAAATAAATGGGTATAGATGCACGCACGGGTGGTGAAACAATCGCAGAGGGATGTTACAGTTTCAGATCCGATGATTCCGAAATTTAGTGGAGAGTTCCATCATGGATCGAACAATTTGAATTTAAACTTTTATGCAAACAGTCCGAACCACGAGGATGGAATGCAATCATAAAGTCAACCAGCCCGACGGAGGTTAGTCGATATATGCCAAGAGACACATTTTGTTTAAAAAACTTCCTTTAGATTTTTAGTTATTGAAAAAAGTAATTATAGAATCGACCTGCACTTATCTTCGACAAAAATCAAAAATATAAGATTGAAAAAAAAAAAAAGCAAACAATTAAAAAAAGTGCCTTGTATCTTCTAAAAAAAATTTTCGTGTGCCCATGGCAGTATCTGCACAGCATTTTGAAAAACATTGCAAGAGAGTATCGATGTTTGGAAAACTATTTAAGTGGCTGTTGATTTTCATTTTTCTGTGTGAAACCACCATTTGCTTATTGGAATTCTGAAGTGGCTTGAGAAATGTACTATATTTGATCCAAGTTCAGAGATCTCTCATTATTTAACTCTTAGTTCGACTATCCAGATATCTACATTGTATTATTAGCTAAGTTAAAATAGCGCATTGCTTATTAGACACCTAAAAAGCTCCATGATTAGCATAGCTCTAGAGCAGGCATGTCAAACTCGTTCACCTCCAAGGGCCAAATTAAGAATTATACAACAACAACAGAAAAAGGGCAGCAACAGAAACAAAATCTCGAAATAAGGAGGAAACAGATTTTTTTGATATTAACATTACAGTATATAAGTACAAAATACAACCATGTTACAAAATACATATAAAATATAAAGTTTGCATATTTAAATAAAAGTATACATATAATTTTTTTGAAGAAACTTGACAACGTTTTTCATTAACGAAATCTTCAAAATTTGGTTGAATTTGTTGAGCTGAAATTATTTTCAATATTGCTCACACATGCTAGTCTGTTAATTTTGATCTTTCCGTAGTTTTATTATTCTTTAAAGTTTACAATAGTTGTTCGCATAAATATGTGCTACCGAACATAGATGAAATACGCCTAATTGCACATAAACACATTGGGGTATCGATCGACTGATAAATAATTATAGAACTTTGGAATTCCAACATCCATATATTTTTGTTTCAATACGGAATCACACTGAAATTCGATTAATTCCAACTGTAAATTGTCACCAACAGTTTCAACATCAATCGATAGAGGAGAAGTAAATAGGTGAAACTGATTTCATATTTCTTAAAATCTAAAAATCTTCTTTCGAATTAATTTTCTAATAACTTAATTTGATTGGCATATTCTGAAATTTTCAATTTCGATGATTTTGTAATAATGACTCACAACATTCAAATTGGGATAAATTTTCTTTTTGAATTTGTTTTTTCCAAAGTAATAATTTCTGTTTGAAAATGTTAATATTGCCAAATAACATGGTAACTACTTAATGTTTGTCTTGTAGCTTAAGATTAAGTTGACTAAGTTGACTAAGTTGACTTGTAATGTCAACTGAAAAAGCCAGGTCCTTTATCCATTGATCATTTTTTAATATTTCACATTCATAATTTTTCGATTAAAAAAAAAATGGTAATTTCGACCAGCAATTCGAAGAATCGTTTTAAACTTTTATGACTGGAAAGCCATCTGATTTCTGTATAATAAGGTAGATCGCTATATTCACTTTCTATATCTTCTATAAAGTTACTAAATTGGCGATGATTAAGCCCACGTGCACGAATATAATTTACAATTTTACTGACATGTCCAATATTTAAAACTCTGGAGCATAGTGTTTGCTGATGAATAATGCAATGAAAATGTTGAAAATTATTATTACCTTGTTCTTTGCATTTCTCTTTCAAATTTGTAACAACTCCTTTAACAACACACACCAGTCATGGCAGGAGCACCCTCAGTTGCAAGACAAACTAGCTTTTTAACGGTAAATTGTATTCATTCAAAACTTCCATAAGTACCTCAAAATATCAACTCCAGTGGTTGTATCGTGCATAGGAATAATTTCTAGAAGTTCTTCACTTACTTTTAAGTTCATATCACATCCACGAATAAAAATAGCAGCTGAGCGATATCGCGTATATCTGTACTTTCGTCAATTGCTACGGGATAGGACTGAAATGTTAGAATTATTGATTTTATATTATTATTATTATTATTATTATTATAAGTTCCGGTCTATATTATCAATTCTACTAGCAATGGTATTTCTAGATAAGCTTATATTTTTAAATTTCTTTAACTGATCAGGACACAACACTTCAACTGCTTTAATAATACATTCTCGAATAAATTCCCCTTCAGTGAATGGTTTCGACTTGCTTGCAATTAAATGCGATAACAAATAACTGGTTTTTACCGTAGCTCTATTATCTTCGTTAGGTTTGGTAAATACACTTTGTTGATTTTGAAGTGTCAACTTTAATTCTGACAATTTATCTTCACGAAGTTTCGCAACATATTTGTCATGGTTTTCTTTATGATTTGTATCGTAATGACTTTTAATATTGTATCCTTAGCAAACTGCAATAGAGTTTCTACATATCAGGCATAATTTTTTTTCCCTTGAATACAAAAATATTGTAACTCCCATTTTTCTTGAAAACTATGATGTTCTTCTTCAATTAATCGTTTTTACTCATACTGGATAAAGGTTTGGACATTATTTTTATAAATTCTTTATTAATTATAAAGAAAACACTACACTTTCTTACGACTTGAAAATTGCTAACGGCTAGCCTCCGATTGCTGTGGTCAGCGGATGTAGCCGCGTACGTAGACTTGCTCGTTAAAATTCGGTAAAATTCGATATTTATGCAGTGGTGTAATAACAAGATTTTTTGAAATGACAAATAGAACATTATTTCCTTTAGAAATTGCAGAGTAGTTTGGTGTATAAAATAATCTTAAGTGGAAATGTTAATGTTTTAAATATGTTCATTGAATTCGCTGTTGTTAAAAGTTAAATAACTATATTGGTTACAAAGTTGGGCGGGCCGCATGTTACTTGTCGTGTTTGATATGCCTGTCTAGAGCAATGTTCCCAGAACATCTAATTTTTAGCAATCTCTAAGGTGCTGCTATAGTTTTTTTTTTTTTCAAATGGATTGAACGGTGTTCACGGCTTGAGGTAAAAATAACTTTAATAGTAAAATTATGAGAACGTTTCACCGTTCATATAAGCATTTTAAATGATAAGTAGTAAAGATAACATTCATCATCATCATCTGGAGTATGACAGACATTTATCAAACATTTCACTATGATAAACTACACTAAGTTCCAATCCCACATGCAGAGGGATGGGAACTTAAGATACTTTGCAGTAGTAGCTATAGGTTACACATGTTTCTCAGAATAGGTTAACTGCTAGTCTAAAGAATTCTGACTGACTGTTTAAAAATATAAATTTTTATGTATTGATTTATTTATTATATTATTTCATATTATTATTATTATTATTTACCGGGATGTGTCAGACTAATCTGCATTACGTACCTTAGTCATATTGTACTTTACCATATTATTACCATGTTGGATTAATCAACTTCTGTTTCAGATGATGATCTTACTATGAAGGAAGTAACATCAACGTAATAATTCCAATATTAAAACCATTTTGTTATCAAATGTTTACTGTGTCTACACGTCTGTTGCGATTGCTATATTATACTCTTTAATAGGATGAATTATCATAAAAAACTTAAAATGAATTATTTCGCAAAAATGAATCAATTGGAAATCTTTTTCCCAGCGTTATGTCCCGCTTGGTGCAAGGTCCGCTGTTTATTACATCCGATGGGTTTTCTTCTTCCATGGTGATCCACTCCATCTCGGGAGAATGTATACATATTTGTCTGGATGAATGCATGACGGTGAAAGACAATCACAAACATCTATGCCGTAAGGTGGACTCGAATCGAAAGGGGGGGGGGAGCAGATGGTTCGCTGGCTCACTTCCATGGGTCCCAAAGTTTCCTATACCGAAAGTGTATGCCTGTGAGAGAAAGAGTGTGCGCGCTTGAGAGGAAAGAGAGAATATTCAAAGGAACACCCAGGAACCAATTTACTATAAAAATTGCAATTACTTTCAATGTTTACGTAATAAGTTATTTAATGTTTAAATTATTGAAACATTTTGAACATTTTCTTGCCTAAATATTCTGTATCTTAATAATCCCTTCCACTCTTCTATCTTCTCACAAAATAACCCCTTCATACCTGTGCTTTTTTTGCCCCAGTCAGTGAGCAACCAGCCCCGGCGTGTGCCCATGTTCCCCACCAGCAACCTGACAGCGCACCCTCTTATGCCACAAGGTTGCCATGGAGCTGTCTGTACTGTGCTGTAGTACCATCCACCGAAGAATCGGCGTTCTTCACTAGGTATGTGCTTGCTTCAATTTGTTTTTATTCTCTCTTTTTTTTTTTTTTACAGAATGGCCGATTTTAATTTTTTTCAATGCTTTCCTATGTTCCTAAAAATTCAGAGATGATTTTATTCAATGTAATAAAAGTACTCAATTACATCTTAAGGGTTCGTATTATAATAATAATTATTATTATCAGACACCTTCAGGGAGTCCAAGGACTCATCGAGGGAGGACACCTGCTCTATAGGTCTCTCTCCACCAACTGACCATAACTATGAAGATGAATTATTTGCATTGATACTCAGTTGCTTACAGGGTCGCATTTTTGATTTGAGATTCTGATTTCTCAATTGTAAATATTTATAAAGATTTTTATAAAGCGTTTTGTTTCTCTAAAAAGCTTTGTTAAAAAAACTTCCATAAAACTTTTAGAGGAAACCTGTTCTCGTATTGTTAAAATGGTTACTAGTGATAATAGTTATCTTTGTATGTTTCACGTCCGTAATAGGCTTAAAGTTAAGAACAAACCTATCACACATCAGAAATAACACGCCTCTAAATATTTAAATATTTTCAAAAGTGGAAGTCCTTCACTTTTCTCCTTTTTTATGCAATACATTAGCGATTAGCAAATTTTATACATCTCTTCTTGGGACTTCTTGCTTTTCCGTCTACATTTTTTATGATTCCATCATTTGCCATGCTCTCAATCTATTCTCCCTATTATATTTTTCTTATTGGCATGTATTCTTTTATTGATTTTATATTCCATTGCTTCCGAATATTTTCATTATTTATGCTATCTGTTCTATCTCTTCTACCTTTGTCAGTTATTTTTAGTAAGGTGTTTATTTGGCACATTCTGCATCATTTGAAATGTTTAGTAATATCTAATATATAATGAATAATAACTCGGTGTAATAAAAAAAGCCAGAAGCTGTAAGAGCCAAACCCTTTTGGTCTAAATAAATATTCATTATTGCAGAATACCAAAGTCGTTTCTGAAATATTTTCCCCACAAATATGGCACCTAAAGGAGGCTCACTACTGTCATCAGTGTTTTTAGTTACTGAGCCATATGCTAGGAAAGTATACTTCATAAATGAAATACAGAATCTTAAATCATTCTTTAGTATGTTATATAGGAACTTACACGCTAGTTATGCACAGTGGAAAATAAGGGACCATACAATTATTATAGCATAAAATTATATTCGACGAGGATTTAATATCATGTATTAAATTTAATCAAAAATCCGTGTTACTATTTAAGAATCAAGACATAAAAAGGCGACAGACTGACAGACAGACCTTCGAGTGGCAAGTGAAATATAATAAATAGATCATTATAGTTGTCTGAGAAACGGTATGGAAAACATCATTCTGATCGTAATGACGTCATTTAGCGAATTTAGTTCATTTTTACAACATATTTTTGGGGGGGGGGGGGGGCTTGATGTTTGTTCATGAACGATCATGAACAATTGTCGCTGCTGAATGCTTCATATTCTTTGACAAGTTACGCAAGTATCGTGTCCATGCACGGTTTCTCGACCAGAACCTTGATATATTGCGAAAAATAGAAAACTGAAATATGCTGTCAGAGAAATCGAGTACACCATGCTTCACCTCAAGGACCTCAATAGAAAAATTATACGCGGCTTCGATAAATCCCATTCGACAGGTCACAAAAATTACTTCAGAACGGTTTGTAATTCCTCGGACTGTTGAAAAAATAAAATAAAAATATGCGAATGGAAAAGAATGTTAACACCCCTTATTGATGGATTTTGTCTTTATTATGTTGTTGTTAAACCTATTCAACGCATCTTGAATAGGGAGTCCTACAAAGTGTAAACACAAATTGATTATTTATTTTTCCCCTTTCGTGACCCACCAAGTCCAATGGGTTACGAAATATTCGCTATTACACTTCGAAATAACTGTAAGGAGCATATTAAAAAGAAACAAACAGAAAAAAAAATCGCTGAATATTTAGTGATGACAGAAACGATTCGAAACTACGAACATTAAACTCCAAATCTCGATCTCATATAAGGACAAACTTCATTTCTTAAATACTAGCAAATAAAATAAAAATAAGCTAAATAGAGAAATTAGAATTCGATAATGTAATGTTTATAAGAGAGAGAGAGAATCAGTTAATACAAAAATATATAATTATTATAATATCATTTAATATTATAAATTTATTCTAATAGAATATTGTCTGTTTCTTCTGTTCTTTAGTGCTCCAAGTTCCATGTCGGTTATCGCTGTCTAAACCGCTGCTTTTGCTCAGTGGGGTTATCAGTGGCTTGTGCTATCCACGCACGTGAGCTGGACGAGGTATAGCTGCATATGAGAAAGCAAGTGCTAAGGTCAAGAGATTAAAAAAAAAAAAAAAAAAGGAAGCGAGAGAAAAATATCAGAGAAGAAGGAGGAAGGAAAGAAGAATAACACGAGGATAAGAAGAAGAAAACGAAGAAAGAAAGAAATGAAAGATACTAGAGAGTGAGGGAAGAGCGAAAGATGTGTATGTGTGTGTATATCTGTTCGTGGATAACTCCTAAATGCTATATGTGTGGTCATATCGTTGTCTCTGGTTGCATGCTCGATTGTATCAAAGTGATGTTTTTCGTGGTTTAATTATCACTGTTGTGATTCCAGCCTTTTAATGGCTGCATATCAATAGAAATATGTGATATATATATAAACATATATATTCTCCGTTACGCATATATGCATATATATGTAATATATATAGAGTGGTTACATATATATATATATATATATTTATAAAATTGTTCTGCTCGGTCGACTTAAGAAAACTAATTATGGCCATGTTTGCATGCGAGCGATGGTGAGTTGAAAAATTGTTTTGCTTGCATTTAAATTGACTGACCTCTCCCGTATCCTCTATGGGGAAAATGAGTAAAATAAAAGACTACCAAAAGAGGAGGAGGGTAAACAAAATGCACAAAAAAAAACCACTTAAAGTTGTTGAAGTAAAAAAAAAAAAAAGGAATTCTCAGGATTTCGTCAACTTCTCTGATGCGTATCTGTGTATCTTATCTTTAATTGTCTCAAAGTGCTCGCTGTCCTCTCATGAGCACAATAGGACCAAATGCTGTAATGCAAAGAAACACTACACAGACATATCGGGTTCTTTTAGGCGAGTAGGTAATTTCCGACAATAGTGCTGGCCTCCATATCCCATTTGCTCCCTAGGAAGACGTGAACAAAATGAATGTAGTTCTTGACAAACAAGAAAATGAAGTCCAAACCATTCACTGGTCTAATATGTTGCCTAAGTCCAATTCATATTCAATGTGTGTGTCTTTGTAAATATATATATCTCCTTGTAATTGTTAAGCATTGTTATCTAGAACTCTTTTTCCTATTGGCCTGCTAGTTTCTGTGCAGGGCCTTGGCTTCCTGCTAACAAGGAGGTTTTTTCGTATTCATAAAAGAAAAAAAAAACTTATACTAAACTGTTATTAACTGACTGGTATCGTTTCTATGGACTTTCTCCACTGGTTAGTTGAATAATCCTTCAGAATTCTTGGAATTTCCTCCGCCTCCTCCGCTGAATCTCTAGTGCCCTTGGAAAAACCCCTTAATAACTAACATCCGTGTCTCTCAATGTAAGTGTATGTATGTGACAGTCTTTTTCCTTTCCACATGAAAACCTTCCTAATAGGTCATTTTCGCATAGTCAACATCCTTTTTCCCCTTCAGTGAATGTTTCAGCTACGTTGGTCTTCGGACCAAACCAATCAATGTGTGCCTCCGTTTGCCGAATGTAGGCCTTATATTTTGCAGTTCTTTCAAGTGCTTCATTAGCCCTCGGTATGGCGGTATGTTGAGGCGAATTGGATAAGAAAAGTACTTAACCTAAGGGCAAGTTTTCAAAAAATCTACTATACGTAACATTTTTAAATAAAAATTTGTATTCTCTGTTATAAATAGATCAGTGAAATATTTTAGATAATCGAAATACCTAAATCAACATTTAGATGAAAATACAAATTAGTAAGTAAAATAATAATAATACTGATATATCATTATACATTTCTTATGATACCACAATTTATTTTTAATGCATAGATTTTATATTAAAAATACACTGTTTTATTGGTACACCTTGATTTATTTCTTATCTGCAATGCTAAAGATTTAATGAAATTTCTTTTGAAATATTAATAGATCTATAATACATTCAGCAGTTAATATTGCTTGCGTGTATTTTCCTTTCGAGTATTTTAACCACTGCTAGAGCCGCAGTGATCGTACTAAATAAAGAATTACGTATCATTATTACCACCTTGTTCGTTTTTGTGTTTTCTGTAGGATTCTATTCTATAAATAGGAGGATTGAGGATTAAGATTTACATTACTAACTTTCTTTTCGAGGGATCTTATGCGGAAGTATATTTTGGAGAAGCGGGAGAGAGAGAGAGAGAGAGAGAGAGAGAGGGAGAGAGGCTCCCCGTACACTGAATGCCAGATCTTTCAAAATTCAATTTTTATGGTTCTCCCATCTTTTTTTTTTTTTTTTTGAGATTTTGAATTTTAACATTTTCCCCAATGATATTTTGAGAGTTTTTTATTTATTTTTATTTTTTATTTGTCCAGTGTTTGCATTTTTGTCGTTTCTATATTGATCAACTGCACACATTTTTTTCATGTAAATATCTAGAGTAACTCTATTATTATTACCATACTTTTTTAGCAGGAGAATGATATCTGTTCACGGCCATACTTAAATATTTTCATATATTTTTATTTTTATTATTTCATTTTATTTTATTTTTTGGATCTCATTCATTCTCCTGTGTCATAAAGTGCCATAGAAACTTCAGATGATCCCTTCTCCTCTTCATTCCACGATTGTCGTCATATTTAAAAAAGAGCAAAAACGTTATGTAAATAAATGAAGTTTCGCTTTTAAAATTTTCCAGATAAAAACTCTATTTTGTAGCTACAATGATCACAGACAGGGATATATCCACATTATCTTATTTTGAAATGATAAAAAAACTAAACTAAATGAAACGAAACGAAATTGAAACTAACTGGATTCGGTTCCTTGGAAGTTTTCAAACGTCTTTATGAATCTGAAACATTTAAACTTTTATTTATAAGAACTTTCGCTTTTTTTTTTAAATTTAATGTGACATTGTTTGGATATATCTACTTACGCATTACAAAATGTTGCATTTTCCAGATCTTCTCTTCCTTCTCTCCCTGTAACATCTGTACACATAATATTATCATTCAAAGATGATCCGATTAGAAATAGGAAATGTCAACAACCTGCGCTGCCTCTTTTCAAAATAAAACCATAATAATCTTTTGAACTGCAGAACGCGATGACATTCTCTGACAGATGTACTATAGGACGAGCGTTTAAATTATCACTTGAAAATATTTATTACAAAGTACGTACTATACTTAATGTGATATGTAAACTAGTGTATAATATTTGATTATTTTCAAATAATTTATCGACCTGTATAATATTGTGGTAGCTTTCTCAACACTTGATCTGCAGAAGTACTATGACAGGTTCCAGTCTGGTCTTCGACTAAAAACTTTTCTAGGTTTTTTTTTTTTTTCGATCGTTTTCAAAGTTAGTCGATCAAGATAATTACATTTTTTTTTCCTTCTGGAAGAGAGTCGGTACTTAGGACTGACCTTAGGACAAGTAAATACATAAAGGACTAGTTAGAGTTAGGAACGTCACTTTATATGCGCTTCACCTCGTAAAGTAAAGGGATAAAAAAAAAAGGGGAAAAAAAAGAGAACGCTTCCTTTCTGGGGAATAAAAAGTCATTAATAAATTCATATAATTTGTAAAATAATATTTGAAAATTTGTTTTAAAATATTATGTAGAAATTTTACATATAAATATATATAATTCTTCTGACGGTTTTACATATTCATTTCTAACATCACCCAGATGAAATATTCTTCAATCGTAAATCACAAGGAATGAAAAATAATTTCTTTATGTATAATTATTCTATTTAATTTCTCTATCTCTTCTCTATGTCTAATCTTCATAATCCGCTTACATACGCTTAGTTACTTAACCATAACAGACTCAATAGTCTGTTATGATTAACTAGGTGTCATAGAAACCTAATTAATGGCGTGATTAAGACGTTTAATCCTGTCTCTACATGTCTGTTGATGGCTTTTTTTTTTGTCCTGTTTGTCTATTTTGCAAGATGAAAAATCTGAGTTTCTGAGAAGAAGGAAAAACACTTCCACCTTCGTATGAAAATGGATACTATCCTTCAATTGAAAAGTCCTTATAAAACTTCTTCGCATTGTGTATGGAAGGATTGAAACCCATGTCTTTCCACCCAACTACTTTGTCGTTAATCTTCATCAATTTTGTTACTCTATGTCTAATAATATTAAATTAAATCATGAGCTAAATCATAAAAGTCCTTTGGTTCTTATAAGACACATATCATAAATCCCATTTATCCTGGTTTTTGGGTCCCAAATTTGATCGAGTATTGAATTATATAAATTTCTGTTATATGAAATATGCTTTTATGGGAAAACGTACAATATTTACTAGCAAATAAATATAATTTTGTTATCTATAAAATGTAACAAATCAAAAAACGGAAGTCTTATATTAGTGATCCTTTAACAGTCTGTAAACTAATATTATAACAATTAGAAAACACGTTATAATAATAATAATAATAATAATAATAATAATAATAATAATAATAATAATAATAATAATAATAATAATAATAATAATAACACAGTCCAGCACAGTTTTTGCTGACTTTTATATGAGACTTGTTTTTTACTAATTTGGGTGCGCTGATTTCAAATATCAAACCCATTTTTCTCTATCACGTCAGGTTTTTCCTCTATGGCATTTTCTTTTTGCTAATTTGTAAGTTTTTGATAGTTTTAAGGAGGCAGTACTATTTAGAGGATCAAAAAAATCGATTTTTTAATATTATTTTCTGAAAGCATGTACTTTTAAAAATATGTTCCTAACTTTTTATCAAGAAATTCGAAACATTCCCGAATATATAGCCTATTATTCAAAGCGGTGCGCAGATCAGAATCGGAGCGCTCACCGCTCTTATTGGAATGAGCAACTGGCCGAATTGCTGAGTCGAGATTTGGATACACAATTTTTTTCTTATTCTTCTTATTATAACCAGAAGTCTGAACTAAACAAAAATAGCAATCATCTATGTGATTTTTCGATTCACGCCAAATCATTGGAATGCCAAAAGCTAATTTTTGCGTTTTCCCTTGCTCCACTGTCGTAAATTTTCTACACATGACTTACACACTTTATTTGGAGCCCATGACTTGTCCTGTTCTGCAATTTTTACGTCAAAGTATGCAAAGTACACTTTCTTAACGAAATCAGTGATATATGTCCTTTGACTGGGAACAGTAAAGCTGCCACAAATGTAGCAGAAGGAATCTACACTATTGACACAATTTCGAGTAGTAGACATGTATATATAGACAGTGAAGAAAATAAAGTGATGTATTTTCTTCACTGCCGACTAACATGCAATTAACAAGACAAAAAAAAATCAGAGACTTTATTGAAACGTTATAAGCGCTCATCATACTTTCACGATCGATTAACGATTGACTGATTTCGATCGTTCTTTGTCCGCTATGACGCATATAGCATTCATTTGTTTTCGGCAGTTGTCATCGCCTACTTTTCATCACCTATGTATTAGGTCGGTTATCGGCCTCACTCGCATTCAAAGCGCCAGTACGTGGCGTTGCAGGTTCTTACGCATTTATTTGTTTACTAACAAGCGAGAGCGGTGAGCGCTCCGATTCTGACCTGCGCACCGCTTTGAATAATAGGCTATATCTTCGGGAATTTTTCGAATTTCTTAATAAAAAGTTAGGAACAGATTTTTAAAAGTACATACTTTCAGAAAATAATATTAAAAAATCGATTTTTTGATCCTCTAAATAGTACTGCCTCCTTAAAACTATCAAAAAACTTACAAGTTAGCAAAAAGAAAATGTCATAGAGGAAAAACCTGACGTGATAGAGAAAAATGGGTTTGATATTTGATATCAGCGCACCCAGATTAGTAAAAAACAAGTGTCAGATCATAATCAGCAGAATTTTTTTTTTTTTGTTGTTGGCCAGTGTAATCTACACGAACATCTCAATCCGTACTTTACTCGCATTGTCACTGTAAAGGACAACAAGTTTAACTAATTATAATTTACAATAGTTATTAAATTAATATATCTAGAAAGTGTTAAACAAGGAGATGACGTCAGTTATCTGTCATACTCTCGATTAAAACCTTCTCCTCTTAATTAAATAAATAAAATAATAAATAGCATGTGTCGTTAGGTAGGCTAATTTTATAATTAATGTGGAATACAAATTTTTTAAAATTCAAAATTGCTAATAATCATCATCATTTATATGTGATTACTTCAAAAATTAATAAAATGCCTTCTATATAACTTGAAAATATGCCCTTGGGGGAAAAAAAGAGAAAGAAAAGAAAGTTCAGAGTGCTTGTGCCAAATTCAGTATTGTGGCACGCACACTAACTCAATATCACACGAAGAAGAAAGTCGACAGCGGTTTAAATATTAGTGTGGCAAATGGAAGATAATTTTTTCATAGTGATTAAAGTGCAATAAAATTTTTTCTCATAGTTAGAGAGAAAAGGTTTAGTTGTGCTAGAAACGCATGAGAGACGCGTTCTTTGTTGCCTTGCGTTGCTTAAGTTGAATGCTTGAGAGTAAGTGTGTGTTCTACTCACCTAGACCTGTTGATGCAGAGTTCCTTGTTGTGTTAGGACGTTGCCTGGTTGAATCGTTTTCAAGTCGTGTAAAATATAAACGCTCTATTTCGCTGCTGTTCACTCCTCGAGGAGCCGCCATCCTTGGGGCGCATGCCGACCTGCAGACTTCAAGTGTTCTGCCTCCAGTAACAACTTTATTGCGGCAAACCTCGGAAAAAACAGATTAAAATATATTGATGCAAATTGCTTGGTGTTCTGGTGATTTATTTAATAAACATAAAATACCATCATTCATACAAAACATCAAATGCAAGATAGATTTATTTTGGTAACAGAAAACAGCAATATAATATATAATTAGTGAGGCAAACACTTAAATTTTGGGGGGGAAAACTTTCGTTCTGAAATACGTCAATGAATAAACATTCTACTTAACAATGAAACCAAAGGTAACAGAAATTTGCACACTTAAGTTTCACATATTAGTTTTTATACCTAAGATTACGTTCTTAGGTTGTTTGATAAAATGGGTTGTTATAGTATTGCAATGCCAGCCAGGTTAGCTGAGCAGTTATCTTACTTGTACTGCAATCAACAGGCTGCGGATTCAAATCCCGCTGTGGACATGGACATATGTGACTGTCTTTAAGTGAGAAATAAATTTCATCTCCCTGCTTATTGGAGTCCTGAAGTGGTTTGAAAGAGTTCTAATGTTGGTCTAGAGCAGAGTTTCCGAAGTGCATAAAAACTAAAGAAAATAAATAATGTTTAAAAAATTCCTTAATCTGTCCTCGGTATTAATGAACTATAGGCATATAACCTTTTGTAGGTGAAAACACCTAAAAAAAATCGGGTATACCAAAGGAAACCGAATAATAAAAAAAAAGCACGAGCGTTTCGTGCGCCATCTTTATTTGATGTCATTCAGGATTCCATTGGTTTCTGTCATATTCACTTAGTAGAGTATTATTGTGCTTTCTAACAGAGAAGTTAAAGATACCAAGAAATTATATGCTTGGTTTAATCCTTTATCCAAGTGTAAGCAAACAAGTTTGTGGCTGAACTATTTTCAGGACTGAGGCAACTCGTATATAGAAGCTAGTGACTTCGCATAACTTGCCTTAGTATCCCATAATGCCTCATATTCTTACGGACATGTATAATGCTATGTATTATGGGAAAGGTCACTACTGGTTTCGACCTTTATTGGGGTCTCATCTGTGGGATCCAGATCCAGAGGGAATACCAAGGTTGAAATAATGCAGAAGTCATATTACAGAAGTCCTGAAAATAGCTCAAGCGCAAACTTGTTTGCTTACACTTGGATAAAGATTAAACGAAGTATATAATTTCTTGGTGTCTTTAATTTATAGTATAACCAAGTGGAAAAACTTCTAGAAAGAGATCAATAAGCTTTGATTGACACCTTTATAATTAATTAAAGAAAGCTTTAAAAGTTATTCTGATAGAATAAGTATTTTAGCGTGCATCAGTTAAGTACGAGAACCGAAACATAAAACTTATATTTCGACCTTTTTATCTTCTACTTGAATGAATACGAATTTTATCAATTTAAAGAGATTCATAGTATTCAGTCTACTGTAAAATGTATCACGGAGAGTTGACACTTTCCTGATACATTTTGTTGTATAATTTGGATTAGTACAAATAAAAGAATAAATAATATAAAAAAGAAATAACAATAGTGAAAATCTTAGTTGGAAAAAAAATTAGGAAAAACAATGCTCCATAAGCATACACTACTTCATGGCAGACTTTTTAAATTTATAAATAAATTTATAGAACACAACAAAAAAGTAAGTTGATTATATGATTTGTTTCAAATTTTCTTGAACCTAATGCATAATGCATCCAATTACTGTTGTCATTAGAACTGAGCAAATGAAGAGTAAATCTATATGCACCGTTTTCCATAAACTTCTTGTTAAAGTTCTTGGATTGCAGTCGTTTCCGATTGTTTTAAGTGGGATGATATCGGATCTTTCTGCGAACATCGAACTTCTACATCCTCCTAATTTGACAAAGAGCGAGCATAATTAACATGCACCAGTGAGCGTTCCCTAAAAGAAATATTGTTTTAAAATATCTCTAGAATCTACGCACCTAGTTCTCCAAACTGGTTGGCCGGATGGATAGTACACCTGGTCTGCTATCGTGAGTATAGAAACAAACACTAACTTCTAAGAACCGAAGGAGGTAAATTAAGATCTTTACAAGGCCTTTATACGATCTTACCCGGACTATTGGGTCAAGATCTGGTCTCCTAGTTTCGGAGATTAGCATATAAAGTAGAAAGTGTATACAAAGGAGAATGTTAGAGATGATATCGGACTATAGAATGTAGATTATGAAGACAGATTGATAATTTGTACACTACAGACTCTAGCAAACAGGAGAAAGAGGAATGATATGATAGAGACCTACAAACTTCTGAAAGGGTCATACAGTATACCAGTAGATGGAATTTTTCATATATATATATTTGTCAAATCTAGCGATAGGAGTTGGAAATATTTTAATCCAATTCATGTATATGTATATAAATCTACAAAAAATATTTTACCCAAATAAAAATTTTCACTTTTAACACGTTCATTGCCCATCACGCGATATCGCGCGGTGCGAGTTCTCACCAAGCGGCCGATCACGCGTTATCGCGTTGACGTCGCTAACTAAATAAAAAAAAAAAAAAAAAATTGGCCACCACACGAAATTCCAATTTTCAGCTTGGCAATGAAAGTGTTAATGAACTATGTATTTCTACTTTTCATAAAACAATATCCCTGAGTAAGAAGTAATCTAGAATCCAGTCCAGGGATCAGTGATGTACAATGTGGAGCAGTCGACAAATTTGAAACCGTAAGAACTGAGGGGAGATAAAAAAAAGGGAGAATTCTTCAAGTATACATTAGGTACACACAAGGAAGTATACATTGCAAAGCTTAGGCTTTTGATGCTGTACAATGAATATTCCTCGTACAGAGCTGTACGAGGAATATAAAATGCGACATAACGAAGTATAGAATCACACAGAAGGTCAGTCTTTTGATTATATGAATTAAAAAATAAATAAAGAAAGGAAAGGTGATGTTTGTAAATCATTGATAATTAAATAATATGGATTTAACAGTATGGGTCCATAGTTAATCCACGGTATGAATTTACTGAAGGTTCTTTTAAAGAAGGATTCCATTTATCAAAGTAAACTAAGAAATTTTTACACGTATTTATTCTCTTCTTGATCATTAGCCCAATTATATTCTTTTCAAATAATAATAATAATATAAATAAATAAATAAAATAACAGATACTAATGCGAAGCCTAGTTGTACCTGAAGTGTATTTTATGATGTTCTGGTGGTTATGTCATTAAATCTAAAGCGTTTCAGAATTTCTCATCACTAATTTCGAATATTTACTTGATAAATATAAATTTAGAATTTAGGATATCTAATGCATAAGCTGACAGTAGCTAGTCAAGGAACATTTTCTCCTAAATAGGTTATATTTTTGAAACTAAGGTTGCGCAGGCACACTGAGAAACACTCGAACCAACTTAAAAGTGGTAATCCTTTACTTAAGTTGTAGTGTGGACTGAAATGTGGTCTGAAATTGTAATTTTTGTCGTCACAGAAATCTCTTCGAATTTCTGTGGTGACGAATATTCGTAACTTAGTACTATTCTGTTAAGTTGGAATAAACCAGACATAATATCCATTCATACAGTAATACTTTACTTTTTCCTTATCCAAGACCTCCAGCTCAGCATGTTGATATATCAGAAAGTTAATGTGCTAGGGAAGATAAGGTTTTCTTTCCGTTATTGAGAAAAAAAACTTTCTTTCTTTCTTTACGGGAATAGAACTAGTCGCAGCATTTAAGAAAGCAAAGTCGTTTTAACAGGTAACTTACTCAGATTTGTAAGTCAGATTACTTTCAGATTGCTTTTCGGTTTCAAAGGAGATCCTCTCTCACTATGTTAAAGCAGAATTCCTTCTTTTTCCGGAGATTGTTTCTTAAATGATGGGTTATTAATAACTGTACCATTAAGAAATAATAGCAGTTCAAGAGCTTCCATAGATATTTAGCTTTCACTAATTTTTGCGACCTTTAAACAGAGGCGTAGCAACGCTTCGACATTGGGGCAATTCACAAGGGCGCCGGTATCAGAGGAACTCCAGTGGCAGGATATTTTACGATTTATCGCTGAATTTATTTAAAGCCAGCGATTTTCACACATGTTCGTGTTAATTGCTCTTTCTTTTCTTTTCTTTGTGAGATTTCTATTTAATCTTTATCCCTGCACTGGAATCTTCCCAGAATCTTACAATATCCATTCGTATATATATTAATTGCGCTTTGTTCCTATTAGTGTATTAGTATATACTGTGGATACCAAAAATCTTATAGCTATCATAATTATCAACAACACACAAAGTTTCTTAAAATGTACAAAAATTTATAATTTCCTGGACATTAATGATCTCATCTCATCTTCCTTTTACCCTCTTTTGCCTTGCGATTTCGAGGGTTTTATTAATCATCGGACCTCAAGCCGTTCACAGGATAAGGTAGTCAGCCCTACGCCCCGGCATATCCTATGTTCGTAGTGTTGAGTTCTCAAGGCTGGTTTGCCTGCTTTGCGGGATGGAAAAAACCCGAGGATAAACTGCGGAAAAAATCCTGCTGTCCACTCCCAAGACCGGCTAACGTGGTTATGGCTGAGGAAGATCCTTCAGCACCTCACGTCAACGACGGGAATCGAACCTAGGACACTCCTTCCCCAGGCACATGGTTGCGAAGCGCACAGCCACTAGGTTAACCGCGCTGACATTAATGATGACAACATATTACATTAAACAAGATATTATATTCCTGTTTGCATCCTTATTTTACCAAAACAAATATATGCACTTGAAATATCTTCACGACCAGGCCGCTTGGATATAGGGCAGTTAACTTCAGATGAAGTTGCTGAGAATCCCATAATGCAACACAGCAATTTCAAGGCATGAATTATGATGAGCATCGCAATCCAAACTTGCTTCTAAACCTGTTTCCATCATTGAGAGACCTTCATTTGTTCAAAATATTTTCCATCAGTGACTTACGAGAGGCCTCAATAGCTGATTACAGATCATTTTAACTGTCATTTGTCTATTCTTAAAACTCAGGACAATGGCAGTAATTTCCCCTACCTTCTAGAATGCAATAAAACAAAAATAACGGTAAAAATAGAGAAAAAAAGATTAACTAAACACCAAACTATCTTTATATATATTTAGATTTACTGAGGGAAAATCGTGAAATGAGATAAGAGAAAAAATTAAGGCCTCTCGTAAGCCACTGATGGAGATTCTTTTGAACCAATGAAGGTCTCTCAATGATTGAAACAGGTTTGGAAGCAAGTTTGAATTGCGATTTGGTTTGGACCACATAATAATATAGCATCGCATTTTATTATATAGTAATATAATAAAATATATATGTTTTAATTTTAATTGTGTTTCCTCTCAATACACAAAGGACGAGAGGGCAGAGTCAATACTGTTCAGATTTAGTCTTATAATAGACCCTTTCTAAATTAAAAAAAATTTTTTTAATAAAAAAAAACATTTTATTATGTTACAGAGACGAAAAATGACGCTGTCACAATTCTATATACTGTTCGAATTATTCCCAAATTCTATTTTACGGATTTTCCATAAATGTTGGTTTATTTCATTAATTACGAAAATAGACAAAAAATGTCGCGAGTCGCATGCGACTTGCGACAAAATAACGTAAATCAATGTATTTCAAATTTAGAATATTTTGTCGCAAGCCGTTATGGTGAGCGGTTTATATTCTCAAATATAAAACAAATTTATAAATAAATGAAATCGCATTAAACTTAATACCAGCGCTGCCATTCTACTTTAGTTCTCGTTGATTCCAAGTAAGGCGCTATAGCATAATGACAATACGCCTACATTGTCATTAGCTTACGAATCATCAGACATTGTCTCATCTTTTATCTCGGGTTGATTGGAGTTATCGTCAATGAAAGTAAGTATGAAGTGTATTATATGTGTAAATTGTGTGCGTTCTTCGAGCCGACATGTCTATTTGTAGGATGAACAAACCCCAGTTTCCGGGATGTGTGGATAAGAGACAATAAATTGTTCGAGATGAAGAACGCAACACAAAAGTAATACGATAAAATTGCCAGACGGCCTGAGCGAACACAATCAAAGAAATAAGTAACCTGGAAATGAAAGCTGTCTAACTATGAACAGCTGAAACAACCTGAATGGACATAAGAGAACACTTTTATAACCTGGATCTAGGTGCCACTGTCAACTCTAAAAAAACTCTATAATATAACCTCTCTAAAAATGTTTTTCTTATGCTACTTCGAACTTCCTTAAGAATGTATATTCGTTTCTATCTTGTAAATATTACATTGTTAAGGGTCAAATTATTTCTAAGAGCAACATGTAATGTTGCTCTTAGAAATAGAGCGACGTATACCTATACTAGCACTAAGTGATGATCCCTTTGTGCGCAAATCGAAACTTTGAATGTGTATCCTCTTTCTATTCGAAATCGTCAGTTAAACAAATTGCCACAAGCTGATCCGACTGAATTTGTGGTTGTAATCTTCAGAAATAGTGATCGTCCTTAGGTTTTGGACACTACTGTATTTATAAGAAATAAAATGGATTTAAGGTATTATTTACAAACTGTTTTAGCAATATAATTGATCATTGCTCTATACTATCGAATCTATCTCTGTCTGATTAGTAGTGATAAGAGCTGTGCAGTTAATCGTGAAAACATCTAACTTGGTATCGATTACAATGCATTTGAGAAATACAAAAAAATTATCAGCTATCATATGATGAGTTATTAGATGAAAATCAATTATACGAGAAATTTATAAAAATGACTAAATACGCAGATAGCAAATCTTAATATAATAAAACACACGTAGTGGAAAAAATAATCTTCACACATGCTAGATTAACGATGAACTAAAAAATATAAGGGAAAAAGAAAACTACATGATAAGATTAAGAAGAACCTTCCTACAATTTAATTTTTGAAAATGACTATAAAGTTTCGCTATACGCTCAAAGGAAAAAAATAAAGTACGCAGAAGAAAACTGTCTAGGAAATAAATTTCTTTCTTGTATGATGATAAACGTAAAGAATGGAGGATGTAAACACGATAACTGGCAATACAAAACAGCAAACATATGAATCCCCAGAGGGCAATGATGTCACCGCTGTACCTAACGAAATGAATAATCACTTTACTATGATAGTTGTGGCTTTGATGCCACCCACACACATACACAGGAGGAAAGTACGTGAGTTTGTTCCGTGATCAAAGAATTCAGTCTAATCTATATGCAGTAAAGGAAATTGAGTAAAGGGCGTTGTAATCGCATTGTCCAAAATATACATATGATAAACAAAAGTTAAAGTTCATTACATATAATTATGCATAAATCATTTGAACATGGAAAATTTTATTTAAATATTACATAACTATATATATATATATATATATATATATATATATATATATATATATATATATATATATTATATATATATATATATATATATATATATATGATCTGTTGTTAATGATCTGTGTCAGTACAAACTTTTTTTTAGCAAAATAATTATACTTGAGGCGAGCGACCCTTGAGGATTTAGAAAATCGAATCAACCACGTTATGACGAAACTAAATATGTATAGCAATAATGGGCTTTACATTAATACCGCTAAAACTAACTATATACAGTATGACTCAATTTAACAGATGAGTTAAATCTCAATCTAACTATAAAATCATGAAAAGAATTGCAGTAGTAACTATAGTTGTAATATTAGTCAAAAACAGTAAACTATTTGGTCTCCATATCGACAGTAACTTGAAATGGAACTCTCATATCTCATTTGACACAAACAGAAGTACAGACCAAATCTGTACCTGTAGATTAGTCAAAATAAATAAATAAAATAAAGTATTTGGGGCTCCATAATATCGATAGCAACCTGAAATGGAACTACCATATCTCATTTTTAAAAAGCAACTTGAGGTTCGTAATTAGCAGTGTATTTTATGTTAAAATTTTATCAATGCAACATTTTGTTGTTTATGATATTCATGAGTAAATTCTTCACTGTAATAGAGTATCATCTATAGATATTACTACAACAATCTGCTGTATTTGGTAAGAATTCAAAACAGAATAATTTAGAGATATAGCCATCACTGATTTATTAACATATTCCACTAGTAACCTGTTTGCCATTCTTAATATTTCGCCAATACAGAAATGGTATCACTAATATAGTTCTATATCTTTTATGTAACAGAATTGTTTCGATTTTTTTTCCTTTTTTTTCTTAGCTTCGTTGACCTTTTGTTAAGCAGATACGCTTACAAAGTTCATTCTTTCTGCGGTTGGTTCGTTGCCTGTTGTACAGGTGTTTTTTTTTTTTTTTTCCCGCACACTTGAGAATATGTGGAAAATTCAGATGAGTTTATTTACAAAATTGTTTTCCAAATGAGTTTCTGTGAAAGAGTTCGACAAGAAAGTATATAAAAAGAAACATTACGATTTATTGTAAAAGTGAAACTAATGGGTAGCTATTGTTAAAAAAAAATCCAAAAATCCAATACGAACTATCTCAACAGCAGAAGTCATTTATACATATAGAAACAATAAATAGCATTTTATTATATTATTAAAATGTTCTGAAAACATTACAACTTTAGCAGAAAGATTTATGGGATTAAAAGAGAGGTTATGCTGAACAAAATATTCGATTCTCCAGTTATTTTATTTATCCAACTCTAAGCAAAAATGTTCTCGCATGGAATATCTTCACGACTACATGAGAATATACCCTTGATTTACATTAACCCTTTACTTTACTATTAAGAGTTGTGAATAGTCATTAGGCTTTGTAAATCTTAAGTCTATTGGATTCAGCTTTGTGTATGCATTGTGCTCACTTTTTTCTACTTATCATATATCCCATGGTAATGAAACTTAACCAGGAAGATGCTATATTTAAGATATCAATTTAATTTTGATTTTGCTTTGCTTGACGACTTGCTTCATGAAAAGTTGATAGTAACGATCCCCCCCCCCCTTTCATCCTTTTAATTAATGTGATGACCGCTCCATATTCTTTTTAACATTGCCCCCCCCCTTCTTTTTCTTCAATCCCTGATCAAGGGACACTATCCATCCTAGAAGACGGACAGTGTTCCTTGATCAGGGATCATGTCAAATTAATGCAGCCGGTGCACTAATTCTCTGCCAATTCCCTGCTGCATCCCGTGTCCGGACAGTTCATTGCTAACAATTCATAGCGGGACAATTCATCGCGGAGACTATTCATCGCGGGAAAATTATCAAAAAAAAAAAAAAAATCAGCTAACGCCTTTTTATTCCCGTATATACGGGAGTAGGCGAGGCCATATAGCCCTATCTAACTTTTGGAGACTGAGTGGTCAGTTCAATCTCCACTGGTACCCAATCAGAGACAGATGGCCCAAGGCTATCACTAATTAAGCGGTACGCAGTGAAGAGAGACGGCTCAAATGTGCCGCCATCTCGTGGTCTCTAACCCTAACACAATATATTTTAATGTCTGAAATAATGTGGGTTCTACGGTCGATTTTCTTGAGTTTACAGGACGAAAAACCCGAGTTTCCGGGAGGAAAAACCTGCTTGCCCGTGCCAGAGATCGACTAACTCGGGAACCGGTCGAAAAAAGGCTTCGAAAAATTTCCTCTAGTCGCCGACTAGACTCGAAACCAAGACTTCCTTCGTGCGGCCTAGCGCGATGGTGTGCAAACGCCACATCCACTGAGCCTACACAGGCGGGAAAATTAATCGCACGAAAATTCATCGTGGATATATGTGAAAAAAAAATTTCCCATATAAGAAATATTTAAAAACATATATATTTCTTTTAAAAAGTATTTTTTTAAAATTAAGAAATATTTTAAAGAATTAAAAAATATTTTAAAAAATTTAAGAAATATTTTAAAAAAGTTAAGAAATATTTTAAAGGATTAAGAAATATTTTTTAAAAAAATTAAGAAATATTTTATATATTATTTAATATTTCGATTATATTTAGCTTTTTGAAAATTTTTATTCGGTATAAAGTTATTCATCGCCGATATTAAGAAATAATTTTAAAAATTTATTTAAAAATATTTAAAATATTTAGAAAATATTTTTTTAAAATGTAAGCCATATTTTTTAAAAAATTAAGAAATAGCGTATATAAATGCTGTGGGTTCGAATCCCGCCGTGAAATATTTGTGATTTTCATTGGAAATACGAGTGGTGATTGGCGGTAGATTGCGTACATGTAGTTACAGTCAGTTGGGGATTGAATGTTGAACACAGAGTTGAAGAGCATGTCCAAGTACTCATCCCTCGATGAGTACCTGGACTCCCTGGAGGCGTCAAATAATAATAATCATAATAATATTTCGATTATATGATGGTGTTCTGAAACCTTATCGGCCTCGACCATAGATGGCAACACTATCGGCAAGATTATTTTTTCCTAAGTTGGTACATCTGTCATAAGCATCCATGCGAAACTGAAAGTAGTTTGTTTTATACAGTTGTCTGAAGCAAACGTATTATCTGTATCCCTTAAAATGGAAAAAATTGAGTATCGTGCGATTATAAAATTCCTTGTAAAAGAAGGTTTAACGCCAAAAGAAATTCATTCGAAGTCATAAAAGTTTATGGGCACTCTTCTCCTTTGTATTTGTACCAAAAGTACCACGTGAAGGACGTCCAAAAAGAGTAACAACACTAGAAAGCATTGATCACGATATGGTATTGGATGACGACGAATCAAAGTGCGTGATATTTCTGAGACTATAGGCATTTCAAAAGAACGTGTAGGATATATTTTGCATGAAGAATTGCAAATGAAAAACTTTGCACAAGATGGGTGCCGTGCTTGCTCACAGCAGATCAAAAACGCACTCGCATGAAAATCTCTGAACAGTGCTTGGAGCATTTTAACAAGAATAAAACTGATTTTGTGCATCGATTTATTACTATTATTATTATTTATGCATGAGACTCAGATTCACCATTACACACCAGAATCCAACAGCAGTCAAAACAGTGGACAGAAACCGGTTGTTCTGCACCAAAAAAGACAAAGGCGGTTCCATCAACAAGAAAAGTCATGTGTTTTGTGATGCTAAAGGCATTTTATTAATTACCTTGAAAAGGGTAAAAAAATAACCGAGGAATATTATTCCGATGTTTTAACTAGACTAGACGAAAAAATTCGTGAGAAAAGACCCGCTTTGCAGAAGAAAAAAACACCTTTCATTAGGACAAATGCACCTGCCCACAAAGGTATTCAGGAAATGGGAAAATTAAGGGATCTGCACTATGAATCTATCAATTGTTGGACCATCCACCCTATTCCCCAGATTTGGCTCCCTCTGACTTCTATCTCTTCCCAAAACTAAAACTCTTCCTCGCTGGTCAGCGTTTTTCTTCGAATCAAGAGGTGATTACAGCTATAGAGGGGTATTTTGCAGATCTTACTGAGAACCACTACAGGGACGGGATAATGGTGCTGGAGCATCGGTGGAATAAATGTATTAGTCTTAAAGGAGATTATGTTGAAAAATAAAAATTATTTTGAAATTATAAATTAATTTTTTCATTGTTTGGTCGAGAACCTTTCAGACCACCCTCGTATATATATATATCACATCGGTGGTTGTCTAAGTGCGCAGAAATATAACGAACGGTTCGCAGAATAAATATTCTTAAATATGATGCCCTTTCTTCCTATACCTATTACAGTTTTGTAAATATTAATATTCCATCAGCAGAACTTGCGGTATTTAAGTAATAAAAAATATTTACAACTTTTTAAGACGAAACCTAAATTAAGAAACTCACCGATCGATAATATATTACCTGTATTGTAAAAGAATAAAAATATTATGAAAATCTAATTAAAATATAAACAAATAATACATAAAAAAACTATACTTTGTGAAATTTATCTTACTGCATTTACTTTACATATATCGGTATCAATGCAATATCATTTCAATTTTCTAGCGAATAATGCTTTCAGTGAATTTTTTCTGCGATGAATTTTCCCCTCGATGAATTTTTTCTGCGATAATTTTCCTCTCGATGAATTTTCCCACGCCATGAATTTTCCTGTCAATGAATTTTCCCTGCAATAAATTGTCCTCTCGATGAATTTTCCCCGCGATGAATTTTCCCGTCATGATTGTCGGCGATGAATTGTCCGTGAACCGCTGCATCCCTGAAAAACAAGTATTTTATGCCTATTGATCTATACGTTCAGGAACGGTTTACCTAATGTGAGGGACGAAAAACTCTCTACCACCGTATAAGACTGGCTAACTCACCTGATAATGGTCAATTACGTGAGTTAGCCAGTCTTATACGGTGGTAGAGAGTGTTTCGGTATCGTACCTGGTCCTTCCAACCAAAAGGGCTCGTCTAAACCAACTGAGGTGCTGAGGCTCTAACGTTGTCCACCAAAAATGCTAAAAATAAATACTAATTTTTTTTTTTTGAGCAATTTACGCAAATCAATTCAAGTGTTTAAAATATACTTGTTTAAAACTATTCATTGTAGCAGATGCATGAGATATATAGCAGCCATTTAAGAATACTTAAAAATTAAGTTATGTTTTACATATATCGGCATGTTAAATGTTTGGGTTTTATATCCTACTATTCAGTAATTATTAATTACATGAACGAGCTTACATATGAGGTTAGAAACAGACACAAATGAGGTTACATATGAGGTTAGAAACAGACACAAGGCATTTTACATTTTACCGACTAGACTCTATTCCTCATTTCTCTGTTACTACAGCAACAATTGTCTTCTGATCCTGTGCTATGGCGATGCAGCTGAAACATTACAGCTACATCGCCATATGTTAGTCTTCTTCTTCTACTACGCGTTATTCCCGCTTCCTATGCAGGGTCCGCGTGTTACTTAGATGCGACTTCTTGTTAGTACTACTCCCAACCGACCTGTCGCCTGGTCTGCCGCTGGGGAGGGGGGGAGATATATTTTTGACTGTAGAGGCGTATGTTCACGGGGCCGGTTTACCTACTTGCGGGATGAAAAAACTCCAGATAAACTGGCGGAAAAAACCCTACTGCACGTGCCCAAGACCGGCTAACTTGACTATGTCCGAGGAAGATCCTCAAATTCCTCACGTCTACGACGGGAATCGAACCTGGGACACTCCTTCCCCAGGCATACATCCCCATATGTTCGAAATTTTAAGCCAATTGCTAATAAAAAAAAAAAAAAATCAGCTAACGCCTTTTTATTCCCGTATGTACGGGAGTAGGCGAGGCCATTTTAGCCCTATCTAACTTTGGAGACTGAGTGGGCAGTTCAATCTCCACTGGTACCAATCAGAGACAGATGGCCCAAAGCTATCACTAATTAAGCGGTACGCAGTGAAGAGAGACGGCTCAAATGTGCCGCCATCTCGTGGCCCCTAACCCTAACACAATATATTTAATGTCTGAAATAATGTGGGTTCTACGGTCGATTTTCTTGAGTTTACAGGACGAAAAACCCGAGTTTCCGGGAGGAAAAACCTGCTTGCCCGTGCCAGAGATCGACTAACTCGGGAACCGGTTGAAAAAAGGCTTAGAAAAATTTCCTCTAGTCGCCGACTAGACTCGAAACCAAGACTTCCTTCGTGCGGCCTAGCGCGATGGTGTGCAAACGCCACATCCACTGAGCTACACAGGCTACTCAATTGCTAATATAGAAGTAAAATAATAAGTTAAGGACATTTAAACACAATGATTGAACATTTCATTTCTGAATCTATAGCTTTATGGACGAAACAAGCTTAAAGTACACAACTCTATGAATGTATGTCAGCTAATGAAAAATATGAATATATTTTTACTGCCAAACCAAGATGAGATGTTACGAGATTGAAACGTTAAAATTTCAATTTCAAGGAAAAATAAATCAAACTCTGTTCGGTGTTTAAAAATAAATGGTTTACATTATTCTTATGAGTATATAATTTATTATTATATGAATTTTACGTCAAATTACGGTTTAAATGTGGACATTATGAAGTATAACCTCGGCTCACATTCACTAGATAGATGGATTTCGAATATTTCGGCGTTATGATAATGAGATGCTGTAACCGAGGTCAACAAAAAAGTTCTTCGACCACTTATTTTTATTTAATACGTTTACAGTTAGAGGACTTTGCTAGAATGACAGGAAATGACAAGAATAACAGGAAAATGATCTCGCTATGGATATGCTAATATTGATCGAAGGCATGTTACCCCAAAGCTATTGATGATATCAGCACATTAAATAGTAATGTTCCATGCCTGGGAACTATGTGTTAAATATGTTGGAACTGATAGTTTTGTACAACGAATTTTGGTAATTGTGGAGATGAGTTTGGATTTCCAGATCTTAATTTTTTTTTTTTTTTTTTTTTTTTTTTTTTTTTTTTTATGGAACTGAAGAACTCTGTGTTTTCTTTTTGCTATGTCAGTTAGAGTATCGATATAAGAATCAGGATACAGAAAATAATTTACTTCTTCAAAAGTGTGGTACTTTAGTTAGATGTTTCCTACTTTAGTTTCTTACTTCTTTCAACGACCTTCCTCAGCAGTGATTTGTTCAATAGTGCTTCTATTTCAAACGCTTGCTTGACTTTTGAGCAAAAGAGGTGTTTCCTATAGTTTATTTCGTTTTCGAAGCGTTCTGTTATAGATTTGAGAGTCGCAGGAAGTAATGCGATTCTTGTATATATTTTTCTGGGTCGTTCACATAGACCTTTTTTGAATATTGGTGTTATTAGTCTTTTAAGAAATCTGAACTTGCATAGATTGCTTAAAGTCTCTCATCAATTTCAGTTGGACCAAAAGATTTGAAATTATTTCCTTAACTGACATCACTACTGATCAATTTGGCAGTGACTTTTAGTGAAGTCTGTTAATATCTGCTGAAAGCTTTAGTTTAGTTGGAGCAAAAATGATACCAAAAATAATGGACTGTTGTTGGCATTACTAGTTAATGTATTTGCTGGTAATGTATATAATGTATTGTATAAAGTGTGTACATTTTTATGCACCCCTAATTACTACAGAGTTTTTAATATATTTTTATCCAGTTTAGTCATAATAAAGGAAATTTAATCAGTCATGTTAACATATTATCCGATTTTAAATATTATTCACTATAAAAATTAAAAAAAATTATTATTGTGTGCACTTTAATAATATAAATTAAGAGATACTCTCAATGTTAAATTGTTAGGTTTTCTTCTCACCAATTTAAAGTCCAGCTAATTAACATAAACAAAAATAAAAGAAAAACTTTGAAGAAACATTTCAAGGTTTTCTTCCTTAAGTTAAAGAAACTTGCGCAAGGATTTGATCAAATTCTACAACGCAAGTAGAAATAATTATCTAGGAGTTTGGTGGTAGTGATGGTGACAAAGTTGCCACTCAGTTTCTATCCACTTTTGCTCTAAATGTGCAGTTCTTCCACTCAGAAGCCGATTAAATATAATAATACCTGTGTCCTTTTGTGCAACGCATGAGATACTTATTGTTTGCGAAAGCAAGATGGCTGATTTATTTGAAAATTTTCTTCTTCTTCTTCTCTTCAAGGATTAGACATTTGCCGCTTCAGGCTTCACTGGTTTTCCTCTCTCTCTCTCTCTCTCTCTCTCTCTCTCTCTCTCTCTCCCTTTGGTCTGTATCTATCTACCTCTTTTAGTAGCCAATATCTTTCCATCCTAAATAGAAAATTTCCTTTTTCAAATAAATTCCACTTATATTTTTAAAATATCAAAATATTGGTGTACCTGAAAGGAACACCCCGTGTATTAGAGCTAATATGAAAATGACAGGCTTCTCTGTTGAAAAGCTCTTATAAAAATCCTTTTCATCCTAGACAAGAAATGAATGCAGGTCTTTAGAAATAAAGACAATCATCGTAAAACTGAGATATAGAGACTTGAAATCAATAAAATTAATCTATATTAAAAAGTGCTTTTGATTATTATCTTAACTACCATTTTCCCCATTCAGATGAGCGCAAAAGTTTAAAAAGACAAATCCGGTTTTTAAGATTTGATGAGTTTTTTTTGTTTTTTTTTTGGTTTTTTTAACAAAACACGTTTTTATGACGATAGTATATTTCTGAATCATCCAAAATATCTGAATAGTTACTACAATAATGCCTTGTAATCTCACGTCTTCTAGAGATATACTTCCATATCTTGAAAGTATCTCTTCGATCCTTTCCACATAAAATTAAAATGCATAAAATAAATAAATTAATAAAAATAAAATAAAATAATAAATATATAAAATAAAGATAACTGCTTTCCATCTCTTCATCTTTTCTTCATTATTTAGAGGTTACCGCATACAAATTTCCTGGTAATGAACCGCACAAGTGCTCTTCACATTCAAAAGAAATAATTGCTGTCTCTCATTATTCTCTATGACTGAAGGAATAACAGTAAGTTCATTGTCGGTTCCATATTTATAATTTACTCTAAAAACTATCACTGGAAGTTTTCTGAAATTCCATTAGTCAGAATGGTATGAAGAATTAAACAGCTATTCATTTATTATCATCTATGATAATAAATGAATAGCTGTTTCTGTCAGAGAAAAATCTCTCTATCACTCCCTTTTTAACTGCACACAAATTCAACTTCTACTGATGCCTCATTGTCCTTTCCCTGCTTTCCATATAGCAAACCTTTTCATCAGTAAGTACCCCATACCATCCTTTCAGAAGTTTATACGCATATCCTATCACCCAGTTTTTTCTGTAGATGCCAGTTTGTGGACTGCAAACAATTTGCCAGTGTCTGTAGTCCACATAACCTCAGTTTGTCCACCATATGCTAATCATTAGAATAAGGGAATCTGCATTCCCTTATTCTAATCAGTGGCGGCTCATGGCTTGAAATCTTGGGGGTGCTGCAGCTTTCGAAATATACATGCACACTGTAACTATAGTTGGATGAAATATCAAAATTATGGTAAAAATTTAAAAAAAAATTAAACATGAAAAAATATTGATTATTATCGATAAAATTATACAGTTTAGTATAATTCAAAATTACTTTAAAATAAAATCCATTCCTTTAATTGTAATTAAAGGAATGGATTTACAATTGTTGGACATTACAATGAAATCCTTTAATTGTAATGTCCAAATATTTAAAGAGACGGAGTAAACACGATAAACACTCTCTCTGTACGAACACTCTACTACTGGCACAAACTGCATATAAACAATAGTGGAACTGCGCGACGGACAGTGCCGCATTACGCTAATAGCTCGCATCTCACTATGACGTGCACATGCTTGCGCTCGTAGCAATATGACACTGTGGTAAACACTGCTAGCATCCTACGCCCTCCTAAGTGCTACAAGATGGATTTTTATTATTTTTTATACAAAATAAGAGAATTGTATAGGATTGTTGATGATAAAATTAAATATTACAAGCAAATATAAATAAATTAATAAATATATTTATATATCGAGAAAAATTGGGGGTGCTGCAGTTCCGCAGTGCCTATGCACGAGCCGCCCCTGATTCCTAATATCATCATTTCGGTACTCCTTTGCACCCTCTCCACGTCTTCTTCAGTTCCTTGGAACCAATGTACAGTATCTCATGTGGGTGTGTTCAGAACCTTCTACAGAGACATAGTGACTGACTTATATATACATGTTAATGTTAATCACGTTTTCAATCATTTTCTGAGAGGTATTGGCAACTTTTGCTATGTTTGAATTTCATCTTCTTATTTACCTCAATTTTAGGATCTCAGGCCTCAGCAGTTTCTCTCTGCATAATCCTACTAAATTAGAAACTTTTATTTAATTCAGTGGTTTCCGTGTAGGCGTGCAACTACCAATATCGATCCTCTTCAATTCTCTGCGCATAGTTCGGTGAGACAAAAGTATGGACCAGCCTTCATTAAATGCTTCGGTCAAATGCTGCATATAGAAAGTTCTGTTCGTATAAGTTTCCTCAGATGATGGCGATCTCGTTCCTGACAAACTGGAAGAACCGCTATTATGTCTCTTTAAACAAGCAATGTATTTCAGTCCGAAATCTTTATAGTAGACTTTACAAGAAATTATATTCTTGTTTTAATCCTTTATTTATCTGGATATTTATCATCATGTGATTCGTTGCTATGCTTCTACTAAGTATTCAGAAGATGAAAATAAAGGATGCTTCTTTAACCAGCTACATAAGCAATTTTAAGAAAGGGGATATAACGATTATTTTATGGGATTCCAATGCCAAGGTTCGCATTGATTCGGAATTTCATTCCTATTAATGAAAGTAGACTAATGTATATGGAATTTAAACAAATAAAAATACGGTTCAAAATAGATTTAAAAAACATTTCGGTTAACACATGGAAAAGAAAGCAGAAAATGCTGCTATATAGCTGTATTTTCTGCTCAATAAGATATATATGAAGAGGGTAGAATGGAATGAAGTCACTAAAAGATAAAGGTAAGAACCCAGTTGAATGGCAAGAGCGGCAAGGTGAGCGGAACATTATGATAATGTTTTAAATAATATTCAGTCTGGTGATTCGGTTATCCTCAGCAACAGTCTTGTTCCACTTCCGAATATGATATAAGTTCCATTACACCGTTTCAGGTTAGAATCACCAGGATATGACGCGATTACTTCAGAAAAGCAGGTAAGGAGAGTGTAGTGAATCGGCTAAATAAGATCTTGAACACTTTTTTTTTTATCAAAATTGTAAAGTTCCCAGATGCGTCCCTAGAGGTATAATAGTGCCCATTTTTAAGAAAGTTGATTGCATCGTGTGTCAGAATAATAGGGGAATCAGCTTACGGTCTATTCCAGGTAACGTCCTGTGCATTATTATATTCAACACAATAAAGTACTTGGTTTATAAGCAATTTAGAGATGAGCAAAGAAGATTCAGAAAAGGAAGAAGACCAAACATTTTCACTCAGACAGATTCTTGAGAAATGTTTACAATTTCAGAAGCCTGTGATCGTGTGTTATTGACTTCAAAACGGATTTTGATTCAGTTGAAAGGTCAAATTTATGGAAGATTGTAAGAACTTATGGAATACCTGACAAACTTATTAGCATTATGACTGCTTTATACTGAATACTTGAGACTTCTGTTAAAGTTGATAAAGCATATAGTAAATGGTTGAAATATAACATCTGGAGTAACACGAGGATGTATACTATCACCCAATCTATTTAGTGTTGCAATTGATTTTACTAAAAGCAGATAGCTCTACATAATGAAGACGTTATTCAAAAAAAAAAAAAGAAAGAAAGAAAGAATTGAAAATAAACATGGCGAAGTCTAAACGGAGAGGTATTACAATATACTGTCCAAGACACACATATAATAAATAGTTTTAGTACATGTAGTGGCCACAGATTGGTGAGATCAAAATTGTTATTAACAAAAGATGGGAAACAGAAACTGCTTAAAACTCAAATACCCTCTATTCATTTACCAAAGCTGGGGAAAAAAAAGTTCTTCCAGAAAGAAATGGAAGAGAAATTTTATAGCATTGGTATGAACTAAGATTTGGCTAAAAAAAAACTACCAAATAATAAGACCTTACTACATATATATATATATATATACCTGCCACGCGGACGCCAGTTCGAACTTGACTGTTGTGTTCCTAAATTGTTTATGTGAAAAGTTCACTATTTATCTTGCTAATTTTCAAGTTTTTTTGTTTTTTGTGATAGTATGTATACCTGAAGAAGTCGGCATTCCGATGAAACTAGTTGTGTTCTAATTAAAGTTTTTATCTTAAATCGGTGTTTCTAGTCAGTAAAATTCTAACACACACACACACACACACGCGCGCGCGCGCGAAGGAGGAACCTAGAAAGTTCTGAACCACAGGAAAGAACATGTTAGTAGCAGAGTTATGAAGATAACTTATATTCTTATATCCTCGTATGTTCTTTCTTGTGGTTATATCAGTTGCTTTAATATCATTTTTGCTCTTGGTGTTCATCAGAACTTTTCAGACCTTCCCCCGACATTTATTGATTTTGAAAAGGCATTTGATTCAATCTCAACGTTAGATATTTTAAAAGCCCTAAAAATCAACAAATTGAAAAAAAAAATATTTTTAATGCCAGCGAAGGTTGATCGATTGGTAGATCCTCTGCTGCTAATGGCTCGCTAAAAGTTAAGAAGGTTTGAGCGCGGTTTAGTAGTTAGAAGGGCCAATCGTTCGATGGTGCTGGCACATTCTCCCTCGATGAGTCTTTGGACTCCCTGAGGTGTCACATTCTTTTTTTTTATTACATATAATTTATTCAGATTCTTAATATGCTTATAATTTGCACAATATGCAATTCATATAGCAGAATAATAACAGCCACAGTAGTAGTTTGCAATTATAGTTCACAGTTACATATATTAGATAATATGATTATATGCTACATTTTTTAACGTTCGACGAAGTGGTACCACACAAACTATTTACATTTACACAATTCACATATTAATCTTTTGTTTAGTACAAACGTACAGTACAAAATACGTTTTTAGATCAATAAGCATACTACCAGCAACAATAAAAATAATTTATTATTATTATTGTTATTATTAGGATGAAACATATAAACCGAATGGCCAACACCCGATATCCTAAACAAATACTAAAATATAAGTCAATTGGAAAGAGAAGGCAGGGTAGACTTCAAAAAAGGATATTGGATGGATAATGAGACCAGAACAGACCAATATGGTTTATACTCATTATTATTATTATTATTATTATTATTATTATTATTATTATTATTATTATTATTATTATTATTATTATTATTATTAACAAGTAATAATAAAATTGGATGATAATGTTATTGGTAGATTCAGTTATAAAGAATACTGAGAGATGTGGACTAGAACAAAAGCAATTTTATCATATGCACAAACAGAGTTAAGTATGTAAATGGGGATGAGACTCACTGGTGTAAGAATTAATAATATTTTTAAGGGTCAAGTACAGGAGCAATGTTCTGTAGATGATGATGGTTATGGTCGTATGAACTGGGTTATAACGTGGTGTTATAATCGCACCATCTTCGAAGCTAGTTAAGCTTTTATGTAGACCACGGGATCATTGTTGTGCACGTGTTTTCCCTGTAGTCTCCTAGATAACTGATGATGATGTTTAGCCTTTCCGTTCTATGAGTGTGTTGTGGTAGTTGTGTTGGTTCATATCTAATAATACCACATAACAAATAATTCCAACCCTACAACAACAGCAATAATAATAATTTTTTTTTTCCCGACTAGAAGATTTTTATTTCGTATTTTGACTTTTATCTCGCCCCATTACAGAATTAGTTGATATTAGGAGCAAATAAGCAGAACTTTTTCTCGCAGTCAAAATAGATTTTTTCTTAAAATAAAATAATAATAATAATAATAATTTTTTTTAATATAAATATATTTTATTGATTGCTAAAATATTTATACATACAATAAACATCTTGTGTGACATTGCATCTTATAATTTTACAGAGTTCAGCACTAAGTGCTACAATTCCTACATTCGATTTCAATTAAATTTTTTTAATAATACTTTTTTGCCTTTATATTATGTATTTACAACACATGTTCTTCTAATATTAACAATGAAGATTATACTGAATTTTTTGTATAATTTTTTTTATTTTTTTATTTTATTTTTACTTTATTTTATTTTATTTTTACTTTATTTTATTTTATTTTTTTTTTTAAGTTCGAGAAAGAATGATTATACATACAAATTTTTGCATTTGCTTATAAGGATTACATGTAGATAAGTGAGGCAAGGTAATCCGACCTACTTCGAAGCTTGGGTTAGCTTTTATGAACAGAGTGGGATTTAGCCTTCACTATTTGTGTTGTTGCTACTGTTTATGTATGGGATGTAGGCATTGGATGCTAGTGATTTGTGATGTGTATATTAGTGTTAATGGTTTCTTAACTTTGTTGGTATAATTTCCAGAGTTCGTTTTTTAATGTTCTGTAGTTATCTACGTGTTTTAACTTTCTTGGTAGGTTGTTCAGTTGCGTGGGTATCTGATGTGATCTCACAAAAGAACCGTATGAGTTGTTGAAGGGTGTGGGGACGTAGAGAGTTGTTGTAGGTCGTGTTATACGATATGTGTCTCTGTTGTTTCGATAGATGATGTTGAAGTAATTCCTTGTTAGTGTCGTGTAGTGTTTCAGGTTTTCAATGCTCAGAATTCTGTGTATAGCCATTTGCTTGTCGGATATTGGTTGTTGCGTGTAAGGTGTCCAGATCACTGTTGACACGATTTTCCTGTGTAGTGTTTCTAATTTTGTTAGGTGGCTGTTTGATGTATTTGTATAGACTGTTATTCCGTATCTGAGTAGGGATTCGCAGATACCGTGATATAGAAGTTTTTTTATGTTGGGTGGAATAATGTCTTTAACTTGGAAGAGTTTTGCTGCGAAAAAGTTTTGCTGCATAATAATAATAATAATAATAATAATAATAATAATAATAATAATAATAATAATAATAATAATATACTTAGTTATATATATATATATAAAATTTCAAATGTATCTGTAAAATCAGGAACAAATATGAAATTTCAAGAAAAAAAAATGAATGGAGTTAGACAGGGAGATGCCATTTAACCCAAACTATTTAGAGCAGCCCTAGAAGAAATTTTTAAAAATCGGGATTGCCAAAAACACAGGAATTATAATTAATGGAAAAAACGAAATCACCAACGATTTGCTGATGATATTATTCTCTTAGGAAACTCTGCAGAAGAATTTCAGCATATGATCAATGAATTGAATGTAGAAAGTGAAAATGAACGACTTGAATATAGACAAAGACTAAACAAAATAATGCATAATAAATACATCACCAAAAGCCCTGTACAAATGGAACACCAAGAAACTGGTATAATATTTACTTAGGAACCTCCTATATTTACTTAGGAACAAAATATCACAGATAGAGGGAAGCTGTGAAGAAGAAATTATACGTAGAATTCCACTTGGTTGGATAACCTTTGGAAAACACCTGAAACACTTAAAGGTAGCATCCTAATCTGCCTTAAAAGAAAAACATCCAATAGTTGGATACATGACATATTGGAATGAACGTTGACTTCGATTAAAAAATTGACCATCAAGTTGATAATTACTCAGAGGAAAATGGAAAGATCATTACTCAGTATTATCATTCTAGATAGAAAGCGCAATGCTTGGGTCAGAGCTCAGACTATGATGAGAGATATCATAGCATTAAAAGATCCAAATGGCAATGGACAGGTCATATGCAAGAATTAAAACTCAAAAATAGACAAAGTTGAGTCTGAATGGCCCGAAGATGGAGAGAGAAAGCTACAGGAAAACCAAAGAGATGGTGGTCTTGAGATTAAAGAGATGGCTGTAACTCAATGGCATCAAAAAGTTCAGGATAGGACTGAACAGATGACTTTGGGAGAGTCCTTCGTCTAGCAGTGGAGAGAAAAATGGCTGAAGATGATTATGCTGATTTATTTTGTGATGAACAAGCTCTGCAAAGGAAAAACTGAGGGGGGTTAAAATGGTCTAAGAATCTTAGAATCTAATCTGGATTATGCTGATGATTAGGCCTTATCCATAAATAACGTGAGAGTAATAAACTCTTTTATTGCTGTAATTGATGAGGCTGGGAGTTAACTGGGCTTGATTATCAATATTGAGAAACAAAAATAATAAAAACAGGTGATAATGATGAGTCCTGTGTTTTCTTAAAGGATGTGCTATAGATATGTAACTGATATCAGTCAAATGGGGCATGAAGCGGATAAAAGTTTATGGATGGTTTTTAGAAATCTTCAAAAATTACAGGAAGTTTGGAAAGGTAGCAAAATATCAGTGATATCAAAAATTAAAATCTACAATAATCTTGTTCTCTCTATCTTGCGTTATGGAGCTGAGATATGGATAAGAATGATAATCGGAGACTTGATGGTTTTGATCAATGGTGTTTAAGGAGTATTTTGGCACTAAGATGGTTTGACGGCGTGAATCATGATAAGATACGTCTGAAGAATGGCAAAGCACTCCTTAGCACTATTTTAGGGAAGGGATACGCTGGTTCGACCATGTTGACAGAATGCAGGATATTCGGTCCGTCAACAGGTTATGTTGAGTGATTCAAAGGCATTAGGAAACGAGGTACGCTCCAAATGAGATGCATCGACAATATCAAACAAGACCTAAACAGAACTGGCATTCAGTGGCATATAGCAGCAGTGAACAGTCATATACCATCATCTGAAGTAGGAAGATATTCAATGTGGGCAGATCTCTTGACTATCGGTTGCTTGAGGAACATGCATGTATGCTATGAACATCATTTTACTAAATGCACATAGACAATACATGATTTCTGCATTGAATTAACCTTAGTATCTTCCTGGGTCGAGCTAATGAAACCTGAATAAAGATCAAAACCAGTTTGCATTATGTTATACTGAAGCAACTGATTGAGGTCAGGCGTCTGTATACAAAACTAAACTAATCGTGATGATACACTGACCGGATACCTTTCCATATTAGTAGTATGGCTATATACATCGCACTATAGTTCATATAGGTATAAAAGGAAACGCATAGTCTTGCAATCTTCATAGAAACAATAACAGTAAAACGAGTCGAAATGAAGAGCTGTGACTTTCAAAGTGGCAATATAATAAGATGACGCCTTTGCAATAATTCTGGTTGGAAATTTTTTGCCTTGCTGCAGCTGCCCTTATCAAGAATGAGTGATGCTATTGTAAAGTCGAAAAGCCTAGCAGCAAGAAAAGCATTATTGCAACCTCTTAGGTCGCATGAAATCACAGAGCGGGACCATTAAGTGCTGAAGTGCTGACTCGAAAAAAATGGCCTGCTTTTGGTTGAAAGACTTGCTGCCTAGATTCGAAATATCTTTGCAAGCATCGCTAGCACCACAACTGTTCGTCGGGTGCTGAAGCATTAGTAGCATAGCTAGGCTTGTAGCTCTCTTAATAAATTTTTAGCCTTTTATATTGTGACAGTTTCGATAATTGGTCAAATATCCTGCCGCTGGCGCCATGCAGATTCCAGTGACGTTTACAACTTCCCCAATACCAAAGCATTTCTACCCAACTGTGAAGAATAATAGGTTTCCTATGGCTGCACCACCACACACATGCCTAACATTAACAAGGGTAACATAAAACACCAGTGATGTGGTGCCGAGCTTGTTTGGCCTCTAGAGCAGTGGAAACGCATTCTCTGGAGTGATGAATCGCGCTTCACTATCTGGCAGTCTGATGGACGAGTCTGGGTTTCATTGATGCTAGGTAACGTTCTACAGCACATTTAGAGGAGGAGTCATCAGTCTGGAATGTTTTCCATGGTTCTGACGCAGCCCCCCGTCCCCCCTAGTTCCAATGATGGGAATCTTGATGCTGTAGCCTATAATGACATTCTAGACAATTATCTTCTTCCAATTATATGGCAACAGTTTGGTGAACGTATGAACATGACAATGCTCCTCACCACAAAGTGAGATCTCTTAAGGAAGAGTTTGGTCAGATTAGTGTTTACAAACTTCACTGGCTTGCCCAGTCAAGTTCGCCTAATCTCAACTCCATCGAACATTTGAGACCAATTTAAATGCTGTTGCGAGCCAGGTTGAATCGCCCGACACGTCATTGATCATCTTCTAGAAGAATGGACGGGAATTAGTGTAGCAATATGGTAAAATCTAGAGGAAAACCTTCTCAAAAGACTGAAGGATGTTATATCAACAAAAGGTGGACCAACTCCACATTAATGCCTTTCATATTAGAGTGTGAATGAGCAGGCGTGCAAAGAATTTTCGATCAGATAGCGTACTCCAAGCACAAACTTTGTTGTTTTGTTATGATTTTGTAGAGTATTAAAACAAGAATATAGTTTATTGTTCAGCATTGCTTGCAAACACAGCATACTAACTTTATATAATTATAATTCATATAATAAGTATATGGATGTTCTTAATTAGAACATCGATATACGTACTATTTACCTGTCAGCACAGCATGATCACAGTCACTAACTGGTGGCAAAACAGAGAAAACTCTCCTACCCAATAAATACTCGGATAACTTATGTTAATGATTACTCTCGTTTCGTGTCGATCAAGGTAACTTGGCTATGCCTTTCATCAAACCTAGCAACTGAGCTCCTAAATAAGTAGAAATATCCTACCTCAAACTCACTACTCCATGTAATATTATTAATACTATTATTGCTTTAATGAGTTCCAATTCTCACTGGATTTGAATCATCTGATATTATTAGTAGTGTCTTCCTCGCCTCGTATCTCTTGTGTTCTTCCTGAAAATACTAAACCCTTTACACTCGATTCCAGTTAATACATCTGAATCTGAGAACCAGGTTTAATTAATGACTGCAATTATTATTATTATTATTACGACGAATCCAAGGAGTCCTTAGACTCATTGAGGGAGCCCCTAAACATCATCTCCATCATAACTATTCGACATTCACACAGTATCTATCATGCTTTGCCTTGAACTCATTCACTGTCATAGCGCCCACAACACACTCTGGCAGCTTATTCCACTCATTCACCACTCTAAAAGTAAAAAACCCAGCTCTAACACCCTTACTAACCACACTCTTGCCCAGCTTCCATGGATGTCCCCTAGTCCTCCCACCACCAGTCCAGTTCTCAAAAATATCCTCTGAATTAATCCTATAGAAACCCTTCAGCAATTTGAATGTCTCAATTATATCTCCCCTTTTCTGCCTATCAACCAATTTCTGCAATCCACAAAGCTTCAACCTGTTTTCATAAGGTTCTTTCCATAGACGTGCTATCATCTTGGTCACTCGCCTCTGGATCCTCTCAACCTCCTCCCCCATCAAGAAGAAACCTAGGTGGCCATATATGGGCACAGTAATCAAGATGGGGTCTTATCAAGGCTCGATACAGAGGAACAATAACTTGCTTATCTCTGCTCGTCAAAGTATTCTTCAGCATCTAAGTGATTTGATAAACTGATTTAGCCAGTTTTGCGATGTTTCCCCTAAACTTCAACTCCCTATCCACTAACACTCCCAAGTCCCTGTCCTCATCAATCTCCTGGAGTATACAGTTCCACCAATGTGATATACTGTTGCTAATCTTTTCACCCCAAAATGCATAACCTTACATTTTACCACATTAAATTGACATCCATTCTCCTTAGCACATACCTCCACTCTATTCAAATCATCCTGCAAAATTTTGACATCGTCTGCTTTCACTATTGCCCTACCCAATTTAGCATCATCAGCAAACAAATCAACCGTTCCTCTCAGATCCTTCCCTATATCGTTAATGAATAAATTAAACAGCAGTGGTCCCAGAACAGAACTCTGTGGCACACCACTAGTCACAGGCCGTCTTTTGGACTCTACTCCTGAGTAATCTGGTATCTCTCCATCAACTACCGTCCCATCCATCCCCCATACAGTATCTCATTTTCATCAATCCATTCCTGTATTTTATCCTTGACTACTTTCTCCAAGACCTTAACAACGACTCCTGATATGCTGATCGGTCGGTAATTTGCAAGACTGTTGCAAATTATCGATCGAGAGTAGTCTTGGATCCTTCTTTATTCAGTGGAACTATTCTCCCCTCTTTCCACCCCTTCAGGACTAAACCAGACTCGAGACTCAGATTAAACAATAAGGTCAAAGGCACTGACAATTCTTTAGCCGCTTCACGTAAGACCCGTGCTGATATACCATCCAATCCCACAGATGTATTAACATTAAGGTTCTGTAATAGACTATTCACCTCCATTTCATTCACCACAATTTCCATATAAACCAATGGTTCCTTCATTCCTTCAACGTCACCACCTGGATGATATATACTTGCAAAGTGCTCACTCAGTAATTCCACTAAATCAACTGATTCAGTGACCTCCCTGCCATCGGCATTCCTTAAAATCATTCTGCTATGTACAGTTTTTCTTTTACTAGCAGCATATTGAAAGAACGGTTTGGGATTCTCTTTAGCTTGCATGGCTAATTTCCTTTCATAATCCGTTTTCGCCTTTCTCACCACACTCGTTATCCTTCTGGCTTATGCTTTATATCGTTCATGTGCCTGCAGGTCGTCTTTCTCCTTAAATTCCTTCCACAGTTGTTTCTTTTTTTGCAACTCAAGTTTAATGGTGTTATTCATCCATTTAACCCCTACTTGATTTACTATTCGGACTTTAGGTATACAGTCTGCCATAACCACTTACAAATGCTCCTCGACCTCTTCCCATGCCCTATAATCATCCATCCCTTGCGGTTTTACATGCCATGGCACTGAATCAAGCAATCTGCTAAGCGTGTCATACTTTCCAGCATGGTAATTCCACGTGTACCCTGTCTTAACCGAAAATTTCACACATTTAGCCACCTCCCAGGTAAAGACCTTATGATCACTCTCACCAATAGGTGGCAACATGATCATATTCATTACAGTCAAATTCTCAAATGCTATTACTAGGTCAAAGCACCCTCGAATCCCAAGTATTTTCCATTACATGCTGTCTCAGATAGTTATTCCTCAGTAACTGAATAAAATCCATTTCCTTCCTCACATGTGTCCTCTCCTCCTTCCAATCAATGTTACCATAGTTGAAATCCCCCATAATAATTACCCTCCTTCCACTCATTTCATCAATTTGCCTATGCATACTATCTCCACCATCTATTTCATCACCTGGTCTACAGCAGCACGAAATGTATTAGTGATCAACTGTACATGTTGTTCCATTAGTCTCAATCTCATACACCAAATAGACTCAAATGAGCTCCTTTCACTATCCTGCAATACAACTTCTATTCTCCTTGGTTGCAGTTCATCAGCTTTCATCAATAACACTCCTCCCACATTTTATTCTCTCTGTCCCTCCCGAACACACTATACCCTACACATTCTATCCCACTAACTATATCATCTTCTGTCAGCTATGTTTCACTAATGCCAATAACCTGTGGCCAGGAAGAGCCAACCAAGGCCAAAAATTCTTCGTTCTTGTTCCTAATACTCCTGGCATTAGTACACATGAAATGCAGAGGTCCATTTGTCCCACCCCCTATCTTGATGCATTATACTAACTATCCCATTCTGATTTCTTGTCCTTCATACTGGCTCGGGCACATTATAAACATTCTTACACTCAACTGCCTCACTGATGTCTGCCTATCCACTTCCTCCCCTCCTTAATAGTTCTAGTTTCCCTGATTTTGCACATCCACTCTCACTTCACTCAGCAACACTTTTTCCAGTCTTCGCACACCAAATCCATTCAAATGTAAGCCATCCATCTTGTACAAATCCTTTCGCCCATCAAACACACTCCACACATCCACAAACTCCACACCACACCGTCTGCATAACCTGTACATAAAGTCATTTGTGATTATGGCCCTCCTTCTAAACTCTTCTCTGTCATACCGCAGCAACAGATTCACTATCCTAACTCTGTCACTCTTTTCTTTTGCTACCTCTAATAATTCCTTCACGTCCTCTCTCATATCAAATTTATCTCCTTTCAAATCATTCGTTCCCGCTACGACTATCATTTCTTTCACCCTCAGCTTCTGCGCACTAATACTCTCACTTATATCCTTAATTTTCGCACCCGGTAAGTACGATTTAGTCAAATTCTCATCTATCACACCGCTTACTAATAAGTCACCATACAACACTCTTTCCTTCATTTCTGAAACACTCCCATGATATGCTCATTATTCCTTTCGTACACTTGTTTATTTCTGTTTGCCGGTGCACTCGGGAAAGAATTTTGCAGACTCTCCAACTGCTGCTTTGCCCTATGTATTACTCCACGTAACCGTGCGATCTCACAGCTAATTTCTCATTTTTTTCATCATTCAAACCATTTTCTCTCTCTGTTTAATTACTTCCACTCTCTCTTTCATCACCACTCCCATTGCTATCTTGTACAACATCACAATTTACTGTCAAACCACTATTTTCTTTCACATTTCTGGCGTTCTTCTACAACTATCTCACGACCTGATCCACACTTCAATTCCACACTTTCCTTACACTTTCGGCACAGTCTCCCACCACTATCATTAGCTATCCAAACTCCAGCCTCTTTCGGGAATGCATACATACCACACATGTCACACTGGACGAATTCCCTTATATTAAAGTTCTTGAACAAAGATTCGAAGTCTTGGTCGCCATTGTTTTTTCGGCGCACTGGCGCCATGTGCTATCATTCGTATCTTTAAACTACTAGTTTAATTAAGGTGGAACACCAAAAATCACACAGACACACCAAGCTACCAAAAACAAACAATACGACGTCAAGATTAAATCAATATTGCCAATTTATTCTCAAAAGAATACTTATCTTTGAGGGAGCTCTCTGCAAACACTACATACCGCATAGCCCTCTAGCAGACTGAGTCTTAGTCTATTCAATCTTACTCTGATGCTGATAATCTCTTTTATGTACAGTAAAAAAATCAAATAAGGATTACACTTAGTGATTTTGCTTATTTCTGCTCTTGTGTTCTACTTAGAAAATAGCGTTAGAGTTCTTCTACGGTTTGCTCATGGCTGAGGACTCGAGACCTTGTTAACAATATTTTGGGGATTTGATCCAGCCATATTTGGACACCCCTCTTTTTCTGTTTCCTTCTACCTTGCACTGCATCATCATCATCATCTTTTCATGATCATCATTCTTCCTTAGAGATATGTGTCCAAATTATTGAAGTATTCTCTTATCAACAATATCACTTAGCCGTGTTTTTTATGTTCAGTTGTAAAATGATGCTAGCATTAGTTCTTTTTTTTCATCCATGAAATCCTCAGCATTCTTCTGCACACCACCAATCCCAAAGGAGTTGAATCTTCCTTTAACCTTTTATTTAGTGTCCATGACTGAACCAGTAAGTTTGAGCGCGGTTAGTAGTTGGAAGGGGACCAATCGTTCGATGCTGTTGGCACACTCTCCCTCGATGAGGCTTTGGACTCCCTGGAGGTGTCAAATAATAATAATAATAATAATAATAATAATAATAATAATAATAATAATAATAATAATAATAATTTTTTTAACATTTTATTATTTCTCAGATAAATTACATACATTATACGAAGACAATTATGCATAACAAATACTTTCTCGTACATAAAGTTTTTTTTTAAATAATAATAATAACAATAACTGTTTACAACATATATTATTATAATATTCATAATGATGATTATTACAGATGTTTCTATATATACAATATCAATGGATATAATCACTCTATACTTTTGTTACTGTTATTACATACATTTGATTATATATGATACATTACTTACATTTGTTTACTTATGATATTTACATTACATACATTTGTTTACATATAATGCATACATTACATACTTTGGTTTACATGTGATACGTACATTACATGCATTTGATTACATATGATACATCTTGGATGAGAACTAATTTCTCTGCTTTCATTCTCGAGGCTTAGATGTAAGCTTATCTGAGGATGACACCAGTTGGTTATTATTTATTGTTTTTTTTTTTTGCTGTGTTGGGAAGCTACAAAATCTATGATTGAGAAATTCGCGCGCCCGCACCCCCCCCTCCACACACACAAATAACTTGGAATGTATTGATACTCGCTGAACTTGAAGCCTGAACGAATGTATTGTATTTCATTGTTTGTATATGGTATTTTGGGTGCGTGTTTCTTGTTCATAGTACAGGGTGTTCGGGATAAATTTGACATATTTATAATTAATTATATTTTTCCGTAAGTTACATGTATTAACACACACTTCTCTTCATTTAAAAGTTTGGACCCTTCTTCATTCATATACAAGATGTCAGAAAGGATGGATAGCTGGAACCCACCTGAATCATGGAAGAGAATAACTTGTATCATGATGATTCGTGCCCGCCATCAAAATAAGGATATTACGACTGCTGCCCAATGCTCCCTGAATACAGTAAAAACAATCAGGCATGAACTAGAGACTTGCAATGGTGACTACGAGGATGTAGCAAGAAGAAAGATCCCTAGCAGACGATCTGATTGCGTTCGTACAGCAGAATTCCTCGCAAATCTGCAGGAACAGGTGTTGAAGAACCCTGGCATTGGAATTCGGGCTTTGATCGTGGAGTTGCTAACTGTAGTCAAGCCCTGGATAACAAGGGTAGCCAATGGTAGGCCGTATGTATGGCAGCAGGATTCGGCCCCTTGCCACACCTCTGGGAAAAGTCAAAAATGGTTGTCTGAAAATTTCTACGACTTCACCAGTCCAAATGTTTGGCCTCCAAATTCCCCAGACCTTAACCCAATGGATTATTTTGTATGGGGCGCAGTTGAAAAAGACACCAATCGCACTTCCAGTAATACAAAAGCCCAGTTAATGGATAAATTTAAAACAGTTTTTGCGGCCCTTCCCAGGGAGACTGTAGCATCAGCTTGTTCGAGGTTCCGAAGCAGAATTGAAGCTGTGATCGATGCTAATGGTGGTTATTTTGAGTAAATCTTGTTGAAAGTATTGTAATTAACTCTGCCTGTAATGTTTTTTTGTCAATTCATTAAATTTAATAGATACAAAGAAGATTTTCTTTTTCCTTACGAAACTGTCAAATTTATCCCGAACACCCTGTATGTCCTTAGAGCTCTTTTCAGGCTATTGTAGTTCGTAAGGTTTCTGTATTCAAAAGGTAAATTTTTTATCATGTCTGGGATGTAGAAGTTTCGCGTGGCCTTTCCGTAGTGATTATTGTATTTATACGTGACATAATTAGTAGTCTGAGGTCTTGTTATACGGTATATATTTCTGACTGTCCTGTAGTTGGCATCTAAATAATGTTTTAGCAAAGCTGCATAGTGACATAAATGTTTTGCTGTCAATATTTTGTTTTCTGACATTGCAATGTACACAAGTTCGTTATTTTCTCTTTGTTCCCAAAAGGTCAGTTTTGTCATTTTGTACTGTAGCGACATTAATCTATTTAATTTGTAGGGTGCACAGAAAGCATACGTTGTTATAGGGTATCTTAGTATATTTTGGCATAGTGCTTTGTATATTAGTGTTTTTAGGCGTATGGGAACTATGTCTTTTAACCTGTAGAGTTTGCCACTTATTGTTCGGAGTTTGTTGTGTAGATGGGTTTATGTGGCTATTCCAGTTTATATCTTCATCGAAGTAAATTCCAAGGTATCGTATTGTTTCAACCTGAGTGATTGTAGTGGTTTTGCTGTTCTGTGTGTTTTTTATGTTGGAAAGTGGATGTTGGATGGTTATATATTTGGTATCAACTGGTCGAGTCAGGGGATTTCTGAATATCATCAATTTTGTCTTTTCTGAGTTTAGGTGTATGGAGTTTTTCGTGAGCCAGTCTATGATCAGATTTATGTCATGTTGCATATTTGTTTGGGCTATGCTTGCGTTATTATGGATGGATATTATAGCTGTATCGTCTGCGTATTGGAATATCTTACCTTTGAGTAGTAGCTGATTAATATCGTGCGTGTAAATGTTGAATAGAGTTGGGGAGAGTACAGCTCCCTGTGGTACTCCACAGGTTACTGGTAGCTGTCTGCTTCGGATTGACCCGATACGTGTGATATGCTTTCTATTTTGAAGGTACTTTGTAAACCACCTGTGAAGAGGCCCATCTATTCCAACATGCCTCAGCTTTTCTAACAAGGTTTGATGTGTAAGTGTATCGAATGCTTTAGTTAGATCAATAAAGATTACCATGGCAATTTTGTTTTTGTCTAAGGCGGCATTAATTACGTCTGTTAAAGTCTTCTAAGAGAGATGTTGTTCCCTTATTTTTCTGAAAACCATATTGTGTTTTGGGGATAATATGAAAGATCTCAGTATATGCTGTGAGTTTCTTCAGTATGATCTGCTACATAATTTGATTGATAATTAGTAATGTTGCTATGGGTCTGTAATTACTGATTAAATGTCTTTTTCCATGTTTTGTATATGGGTGTGATTATGGTGGTCTTTAGCATACTTGGTATCTGTCCTGTTTTAAATATTTTATTTATTAATTTTAGTAGGATAGGACTTAAACTAGTTGCATGTTGCTTTATATCTTTAGGTCGGATACCATCAATTCCTGGGCCTTTGTTTGGTTTGATTTGATGTATTGCAGAGAGAAGTTCTGTTTCTTTTATGGTTGGGAACCATAATGTCTGTTTTGATTGTGGTCCAAGTGGAGGGTCTCGTTTTGTTATTGGGGGAATATTTCTGTGCAGTTCTTGGATGGAGTCTGCAAAGTATTGGTTAAAGTCATTTGCTAGTTGTTGAATAGGTTTTGCGTCTTTCATGAAGTTGTGTTTTATGGTTTCGGAGGTGGTGGTGTTGGGAACCAAATCTAGCATCTCATTGATCAGATGCCAGATTTGTTTCATGTTGTTTTGTGCAGAGGTTTTGTCTCTGTAGTAGCTTCTTTTTACATTTCTGATTTTGTTGTAAGGCCATTCCTTGTTATCTTATATTCAGTTTTTAAAGCTGTGTTATTTGGATATCGCTTTAATTCTTTCCATAAAGCGTCCTTTCTGTGTATTTCTAGAATTAAGTTTTGTGTTATCCAAGGATTTTGTGTTGTTTTTGAACGAATTCTGACTTTCTTTGTAGCTTTCTTATATATTTCCTCCAGTGTGAGTTTAATGTTGTTGTATAAGATATCTGCTGGATCAGATGCCAGGTGTTCCCAGTTATATCATGGTTGACTATTTCTTCGTCTATTATTGTTTTCTGTCGTGTTTCTTCTGTGGGACATTGCATGGATATTGTCTTGGTGTGCAGGTTTAGAGCGGTGAAGTAATAGTCTGCTACTCTGCACTTTATGACTGATGCAGTATAACTGTTTGGTAGTGTTCGGACGTTTATATGATCTAGACAGGAGGCAGTGATAGTATTTCCGAATAATTCTTCTCTAGTACATGATGTTATTGTTGGTATTAGATTATACATGGATAGCGTGTCTAAGTATTGTACAGTGTTGTTCTGGTTTTCATTTGCAATATTTATGTTTATGGCGCCAATTATCATTAGGTATTCGGTTGAGCATATTTCTTGGCTTGAAAGCCAGCAATTGAGTTCGTGCAAGAATGTTATCTTGTTTAGGTTTGATGGCCTGTAAATAGCATTTAGTATTTTGGGATGCTGTCTATTGGTGGTATTAGTGATTTCGAGGCAAAGGGTTTCAGCATGCTCAAATTGATAGGCCGTTTCTTTTGCTATTAATTTTTGTTTGATAAATATAAATATTCCACCCCTCTTTTTGTTTGGCGGCATGATTTATGTTGTTGGAAGCCTGGAATTTGGAAAGCAGTCGCTTCGTCATTAGTTATGATACTTCTGTAAGAATCAATATATCAATAATATCAGTGTAATTCCTCAGATAAGCCTGTAACAATAACCAATGTTTTCGGATGCTTCTGATGTTAATATGCAAGATTGAGAGACCTCTCGCTTGTACTGTCTGTTGTTTCCATGCATCAAGCGATTCGAAAGTACAATTACTGATGTATTCTGGTGTAATTACATCTATCTGATGGTTCACATTCATTTTTGTTGTGTTGAGATCTTCTTATTGAACTAAGTTGGAGTCTTTTGTTTCACTCTGGCACCCTATCTATATCTTTTGAGCTTTTTATTTTGTATAGACTTTGAAGTCTGTGATTTTCTCAAGAATATTTTGCCGTCTTTGATCCGGAAAAATTGATACTTTTTTTTGTTTTTTCTTTTCTTGCTTGGTTCAAAAGATTCTGATTGAAAGGTGTTAAATACTCAGATAGAAAGATGATCGTATTGTCTTGCGATGCATTTCAATCCTTGACTACTGGTTTTTTTGGTCTTCTGGCTTTTATGAGATTGTTTCTTGTAGCCTTGCTTGTGTGACGAACTATGACTGGTGCGGGTCATGGCGAGCCTTGTTTTTTGTTCTTCCTGTGAAACTGATTTATGGTCTGAATATCATTATGCTCTAGGGGGATGCCAATTGCATGGCCTAACTTTAAAACTAAATTCGTATTGTAGTTTCAGGGAATTAAATTCTTGACGAAGTTCCGATGTGTCTTTTATCAATTTGTGCTGCCTGTCAGTTAATGCGTTAATGCTGGTTTTAATGTCTTTTACCGTTTGTAAGACTTCTTCGACTTTTGAATTATTAAATTTAACAAACTCTTCATATTCGCTAATTTTTTTGTTATTTCTTTATTCTGTTTATCAAATAGTTCTTGGACAAGATCTACTAAGCTGGCTTTTATATTTTGTAAACCTTTTTATAGTAATAAATTTACAGAACTCAAATTATAAGACAAACCAGTATTTTTTTTTTGTCTGTTCAGTTCATCGTCCGCTTCTGCGTCCGGTGCAATCAGTTGCGTCGTGGATCGCGGCGTTTCTTTGTCCTCTCTGCAGTATAGGCATTTCCATTCCTCTCACTTGGCATTGGATTTGCGTTGCCATGTTGTTTCTGAAAGTCCACAACATGTAAAGTGAAGATTATTATTATTATTATTATTATTATTAATATGCCGACCTCGTTGGCCGAGTGGTTAGCGCGTCGGCTCTCCAGCCAAAAGGCTGCTGGTTCGAATCCCGCAGTGGGCATGGATGTTTGTGATTGTCTGTGAAAATACTAGTGGTAATGGTTGGACAGCTGATGGCAACAGTAGATGAGGCAAAGTTCTCTATAGTTGGTGGATTGAGTGGTAAGAGGGAGAGTGGTAGAGTGATAGAGAGCCCTCCCTCGATGAATCTTTGGATATCCTGGAGGTGGTACGTAATAATAATAATATAGGACAACTGGAAATACAAGGTTGTTAACCAGAACAGTTTTGGTGGTCATGGAGATCTTTCTGTCTTTCCACATCTTCTGTAGTTATGTCATTGCCCCTCTCACCATAACAATTCTTCTTTTAATTTCAGATCTGCAGCTTTTTTTTTTTTAGCGTAAGAGTAGAATTGTATAATTATGCGTACAGAAATAATTTTACGTCACGTCTGAACCTAGATGCTCACTTTGCACACTGTTGCGTTGTGTTTGTGCGTAGGTGTGTGTGTGTGTGTGTGTGTGTGTGTGTGTGCGGGGGTGGGTAAGCAAAAAACCAGCATACAGAAACAATTTCTTAAGTAGAATTTCTGGGGTAGGGGGACTATATTTTTAAACGTTAGAAAATGCGAAATCGTGCTTACGCTAAAATGTGTTATAAGCATTATGCAAATTAACCAGAGAAATTTGTTATAGGAACATTAGAATCAGTTTGCCAATTTTTTATTTGCAATTAAAGTTACTGGTCGTAACAAGAACAACACCATAATGATATTATTATTATTAATGTTTAGTTTTTCCCTATATTGGAATCAAGTTCTGAAGCAAAAAGATGACTAAAAATTGCTCGTTTGCACCAAACTTGTATAATTTTTGTCAGTCAAATATTCTGTATGGTTGCATGCTCGTAATATGCGTTCATGATTTTTTTTTTTTTTTTTTTTTTTAAATATACGAAGTAGCAAATGCAAAACAGAGAACTTAACTGAAGCTCTCGAACTAAAAATGTTTAGTGTACCCATGGTCATTATAGTGAACGAGACTATGCCAGTTTTCATAATGGCGGCCTGCGCGTTTAACTTATGCGATTTGTAATGATATTTTGACAGAATGTTTAACCGAGTGAAGAATGTATTATATAATGTTGTTGGTGGATTAGAAGCTCTTCCTGCAATTCGCGATGGGGAAGTTCCCTTAGACAGACCGCCCCTTAAATTTCGTTATACAAGACCCCATTTCTTACAATTAACAACAGATGACGAGGTTCAAGTGTCAGCCGACCATGTAATTAGGCCGATTATAGTTCCTCGCGATATTACTAAACTTCCTTGGAATTCGGGTTATGCAGAGTAAGTAGGAATAACTATTCACACTTTATTTCCTATGGAAGTATGCTTTTGTTTTTATTTATTTGTAAACAGAAAGCTCCAAAAGCATGCGGAGATGTGATAGTTTTTGTGCCTTTGCATAAGGAAAAAAAAAAGTATTGTTTACTAATTATGAAATGATGCTGTTTGTAATATTTGGTATTCATGAAATGTATACTTCATATGATGATTTGCGTTTTTATTCAAATTGAAATTTTATTATATAATTATTACCTAAGTAAGTGACGCAAATATGTTTTGGTTTCTTAGCATTAAAGAAATTGTTAAAAATTGATTATTATTATAATTACGGCTATTTTGCCTGCTTCAGTTTAGGAGTGCCCCTGTTTAAATGTCATTGGCTATTTACTCACGGATTCTTAGGGCATTGTAGATGTAAGTTTACCAAAACGTATGTAGCATAAACTTACATCTACAATGCCCTAAGAATCCGTGAGTAAATAGCCAATGACATTTAAACAGGGGCACTCCTAAACTGAAGCAGGCAAAATAGCCGTAATTATAATAGTTTATTAAGAGGAGTAACATGGGAGGTTTCCCAGAAATAATATACATAAGTTAAAAATTAAATATAAATGGGTAGTTGCAGTATTTTTGTGTGATTATATGTGTTGTGTGGGATATTTGGGACGAGGAGGAGGAAAATATGGCTAATGAAATATGACTATGCTGCTTAAAAAAAAAAAAAATGCATTAATCAAACGAATAGTATACCATATCGCCATGTTCGTTGCATCATATATGTATGGCAGTGTCTCATTAATATGCATCTTGATATATTGCAAATAGTTGGATATAATATTAAGAATTTTATATTCAAAATGATTAACTTGTATTTGCTATTAAATTATTAAATTAATATTTTGTATCATGAATTTAATAACGAATGTTATCAGTAATATTGCAAGTTAGACTTTAGGCATTCCTAATAGCTGCCCCTAAAGGGTCCAGCTATTAGGAAAAAGTTGCCTAGCAACTTTTCCTAATAGTTGGACCCTTTAGATTCATGTATGTAAAGAAGTATATAAAGATATATACATCTAAATATTGTTTTTGGAGATATATTCCTGAAAATATCAGGAGAAAGAGTATTAGCAGGTGCAAGTGTTTTTTTTTTTTTAGTTTTGATTTACAGTTTATTTATATATTTCAATTTCGGATTTTTATTATTCAGTAAGAAAATAGTACTTATGAGATTCTTCAGTGATTTAAAAAACCAAAATGCCACAACGATTTTTATTTTTACCTATGCAGAAAATTGTTTTAATAATATTTTCATGTTTGGAACGGACAACTTAATGAAAATCAGTGATGAGTTTTTAGTTTTGCAGCCTATAATTGAAAAATAATAAACCAGGGACAGAATTTAGATAAACCAAAGTTTATATTTATGTGTCCTCTAAGGAATGCAGATAACTAGCTATGGTATCTGATCCTCAGTCCTTACCTTCTGTTACTAGGCATACTTTGGTATTCATGTTGAATACCGAAGGAAGATGGACTGTCTGTAGGAGACTGTCCAAATAGTATTCAGTATTGGTTTAAATTGCACTCGAATACAAAGATATGCCAGGATCAAATATACCAGCTTGGGATGAGCCTTCCCACCATTGCTGCACTGTTGTTTTCACCAGGGAAACCAGTGAACAAATAGTGAAAAGTCAGGTATAGAAATAGGTATTTATGAAAACCAAAACAAGTGAAATCTCTCTTTACATTTTAAGATTTTAATGTGTTATATTCAGCTGATAGTAAATAGGGAAATGAAGACATTACAGTATTCAATACAAAACATCTTGAATAACGGGCACTTTTCAGTGATGTAGGAAATTTAAATTGGGAATTGGACAATGAAACTTATTTGTGAATAACCCTCAGAAGGTTCTAGTAGGAAAGAAATAATTAAAAAAATGGAGACCTAACGAGCACAGGAGGATATACATCACAGCCAATCACAAATCAGAAATGTTTGAGAAAATTGGAGAAAAGAGCAAAACTAATTATGGTAAGAACTTGCTGAATTTATGAAGTTTAGGCTTTCTAAGTCATTATTAATATTGTATTTCAACACAAAGATTGTATAAGTTTACATGGAGAGAATGCACAAGAAATGGGAAAAAGTCCTATTGATTATGTTATTGTCAGTAGTGATAGCTTGACACTGATTGAGGATAAGAGTATTCCGGGAGATATGAAATACGATGCAATTACCATTCTGTTTGAGCTGGGTAAAATGATACTCATTTTACCCAGGACTTTTAAAGAATCAAAGTTGAGAAGATTACATGGATGTATAGCAGTCATATAAGTATTATTGGAAAGGAAATAAAGCTATTTGAAAACAAGAACGAAACCTTAGAGACTGAGTGACAAAATCTGAAGAAAACATTGATAAACTAAGGAAGCATCTCATGAATTTGTGTGCAAGAATAGAAAAATTAGGCTATTATGGTGGACTCAGGAAGATTAGATGCAGGCCTGGTATAGAAGTCATATTGATAGTTACTGGCAAGTAAGTCTTTACTTGTCCTTAAAAAAAATACAGAAAAAATGATAGGCAGTTTTCAAGGTTCTTGGATTTCATTATCTCATCAGAGGATCTTATTATAAATCAGGTGTCAAATCTTCCTTCATTTGGTGACAGTGACGAAAGTGACCATTAAGTGATCACTTGGTGATGAGCCATATCAGGACTTGTGAGAAAGGGTTATGTGGAACTATAAAGTGGATGATTGACAAACTCAGGAAGCAGCTTGCAGCTATATCATTGAATGAAGAATTGGATGGGAAGGAATTCACTGTTGCGTGGTCGATGCTCAGGAACTATTTAGCAGAGGCAATGACAGTGTATCCAAAGGTAAATTAAAAAGTCAGTAAATTAATTATAAGGTGGGTGTAAAATGAATGACTGAAGAGGTGAATGAAGCATGCAATCTGAAAGAAAGGTATTGTGGTAGCATCACAAGATGAGTGGCAATAATTAATTACATGAGGAGTACAAAGAGCAAGCAAGGAAGGTGACAGAATTTTTGTTAAGGGTAGTGATATTGCAGTATGAACAGCATTTAGCAAATGAGGCCAAAAGAAATTGGGGAGTTTTTTGTTTTTTTATATGTGGCCAGTAGAAGGAAGAATGATTATGGTGATGTTGGTCAGTGATAATGGTAGAATGATAACTACTGAAGAGGATATAGTAAAGGTGTTAAATGAGCAATTCGTTACAGTTTTCAATCCTTGTGAATCAAATGTAAGTGAATTTGAGAGCAGTGGGAAGAGGAGTAGACCACTGATATTGAGTGAACAGGAGGTATATCACCATAAAAAAAACATCTTTTAACTTTTTAATAAGTCTTAGAGATTAGCCTAGGTTCCAAAGAAGTGGAACCTAGTGGACAAATTGTTTCGCTTCCTAAAGTGGTGATAAGATTAAGGCTTTGAATTATAGGCCAAACTTCTTGTCTGGAGTTCTGGTCAAGGTGTTAGAGAGGCTAGTGAGAACCAGGATTTAGATTGTGTTTTAGCAATCTGCTTACTTATTATAACAAGATGATAAATAAATTGAACAAGGGGGATGCATACTTTTGATAATTGCCACATGATAGCTGGTAATTAAATTCGAACAGATGGGATTGGGTGGTAGATTAGTGCGTTGGATTGGAGGTTGGCTGTCTGATAGGTATCAGCAGGTTGTGTATGGGGGAGCGATATTCCAAAAGAAGAAGTCACTAATGGTGTGCTCCAATGGTCTGTTTTAGGGCCATTGTTGTTTAATTTGTATCTAAATGACACTGGAAAGGGCTTGACTGGTAATGTACAGTTGTTTGCAGATGATGTTAGTTGGGGAGAGCTATAAGTAGTAGAATGGATGTTGTAGCCTTGCAGGAGGACTTGAATAGACAGTATGAATGGACAAGTGTGTGGGGATGTCAGTTCAGTGTAGCAGAGTGTTAGGTTTTAAAATTTGGAAAGCAAAGATGGGATGCAGAGTATAAGTTAGTGGGAATATCTTGCTGGAGGTGAAGGAGATGGAAGATCTCGGGGTGATGGTGGATAGACACTTGAAATTTTGAGGAACTTTTGCTTAAATTGTGAGGACAGCACTGCAGATTATGGCATGCAGAAAAGTAAAGATATTATGTCATATGAATAGACTGCATGTGGGTTATGGTGCACAGATTTAGTTGCCCGGTTTTCAAAAAGATGAGTTGTTGGAGAAGGTTTAGAGATGATTTACTGAGTTGGTTTCTGGAATGTGGACTATGAGGACAGATTGAGAGAATGCAAATTGGAGCTTGTTAGGAGGAGCAGCAACATGATTGAGACCTAAGTTGGTAATTATGTCATCCATAGGGGAGAACAAGAGGCCATCCCTGAAAGCTGTATAAGGAGGGTGCAAACAGTAAGATATGATATGCATGTGAATGAGACCTCCCATGATGAGTCTCTTGACTCCATGGAGGCCTGATGATAATAATAACAAATGAAGCTAAACAAAATTCATCAGGTGACTTTAGGAAGAATATGGAAGATAAATATCATGAAGAAGGCCTGTGTAACTCAGTGGAAGTGACACTTGCATCCTCTGTAGTAGGCTGCCCGAAAATAGACCTATAATTCAAGTCTAGTCACCGACTGGAGGAACTTTTTCTAAGCCTTTCTTTGAGCGGTTCCCGATTTGGTTGATCTCTGACATGGACAAGCAGGTTTTTTTGTCCCGTAAACTCAAGAAAAATGACCACAGAACTTGCACTATTTAAGGCAGTAACACATCCTGTTAGGGTTAGGTACCAAGAGATGGAAGTACTGCTGGTCTCTTCATTGGTGGCCACCTATAATTAGTGATAGTCATGGGCCAGCTATCTGTGATTGGCTACTGGTGGAGATTGAACTGCCCAGTCAGTCTTCAAAAAGGGTTAAAAGGCCTCATGTACTCCCTATAAGGGAATAAAAAGCATTAGCTTATTATTATTATAATCATGAAAACAACAAAATATTCTGGAGACTGTTGAAAAAGCTTAGAAATGTAGGAGAGAATACTGTAAAAGATAAGATGATAAAATATAATAAAATCTGACCAAAAGGATATTCTCGATGCCTAAGGTATTTATTCTGAAAAATATTAAATGATATACAGAGTCCATCAAATATATATACACACTTCAACAGATGTCATCTATGGACATTTTTCAAAGTTGGATTGAATTATGGTAGCATTGTGTAGTATGATGTTCTCTCAAAAGATGTCATTACTCACATGAATACTAGCATCAACGCGTGACTTGTATTTCAAATTTGAGAATGTTGTTGAAGTTCAACAACAATGGAGGCATGAGTTTGCAACACAACCTCCAACACACCTGACAATTGCACGTATTCGTGATTAGTTTGAGCCCCATAGTACTGTGCATGATGTGCAGAAGAGAAGATCCAGGAGGCCTCGCACAGCAACAAGTCCTGCTTCTTTAGCTATGGTGTTGAAACAGTTTACACATTCGCCACATAAGTATACCACACAATGTGCATGTGAGACAAGAGTTAGCAGTGCAAACATTCATTGCATTCTTAAGGCAGCTAAATGGAAAGTTTACATCCAATGATTATTACATGAAGACTATCCTGATCGAAGAATGCAGTAGTGTGAGCAGTTTCAACACTTGGTAGATCAGGAGTTTGTGAGGAAGATGGTTTGGTCAGATGAAGCACAATTTAAGTTTAATGGGACAGTGAATCAGCATAATCGTATTTACTAGGCTCCAGAAAATCCAGCCATTCACGTGGACAAGGCAGTCAATTTACTGGGGCTCGATGTTTGGTGTGGATTGTCATCTAGGGGTTTAATAGGACCATTTTTCTTTGAAGGCACTGTTACTGGTCAAGTGTACCTAGACATGCTATGCACATCCATCTTACCTGCCATTCATGCACTTTATGGGAATGATCACTTCCAGCAAGATGGCTACTACCACCGAGATGTGAGAACTTATCTCGATGAGAGTTTGAAGGGACAATGGATTGGATTAAGAGGTGTAGTTGAGTTTCCCTCCACATTCTCCTGATTTAACACTCTTGGACTTCTACCTATGGGGGGGGGGGACTCTGAAGGATGTAGTGTATCATAGAAAACCAGCTGCACTGGTGGCCTTCCAGAAAGAAATTGAAATGGCGTGTGCAGCAATCCCACTGGACACTTTGGCTAACGTTGTTGCCCAAGCAGCAGTTCGCCATAATAAGTGTCTGGATGCTGATGGTAACCACCTCATGTAATTGTAGAAGTCAAAGGTAACAAGTATTCATCCCTTGATGTCTTTATAAATTTAGTATTACAATTTTTATACAGGTTTTTCTTGTGCTGAAGTGTGTATACATTTTTTTTTGATGGATTCTGTACATGCATTAAAAAAAAACTGATAAAAAATATCCAAAGGAATGCTGCAGCCAGAGTAAATATTTGATCAGAAATATTGAGATGTACAAGTTTTACAGTAGCAACATTTCATAGTTCATCAAGACAAATTACAGAACAATTTCTTTACTGACTAGTCAAGATTGGATTTATGCAACCATACTTGAGAAGGTAAGAAAAATTGTTGATGAGGAACTTAGGAAGGCACAAGCTGGGTTCAGGATCAGATTTTTACTTTGATATATAGTCAAGAAAGTACCAGAATATAACAAGGGTTAAGTAGATCTGGAAAAGGCATATGATGAGATTCCAAAAGAACTTTCTTTTTTCAAAATGCTCTAAGTATTTGGCATAATTGAGACATTATACTGACCAATATATAACCAGCAATTAAATTGAAAGGGGCTGCTTAAGGGTCAAAGCCAAATAACTGGGAGGAGACTGCCAGACTGCCTTTTGGGAATGTGGAGAACCTATTGGAGCCTCTGACTTGCAACGTATTTCCAGTCCTTGCCTTCACGTGGTGCACCCCATTAGTATGCATCTACTGAGTACTGGACGAATGAAGGTCTGGCAATATGGAACTTAGCCGACCAAATTTTACTCTCTGTTGTCTTAAACTGCAACTGCATATGATGGTACAACATGATGAGATTTTATCTGGTTGGGGTGTCACCCAATTAAACAAGGACCTACTGTTTTCGTTAGGGGAACCAGGGCAACTAATGAAAAGTCGGCTACTGGAAGAAGCTCAAACTCAACATCTAGAACAAGAATAAATCCAACATCAGAACAATCGAAGATAGGAACCATCAATATAAGAAGTATTAATGGAAAAGAAATTGAACTTGAAGAAGAAATGGAGATGTATCATGTGGACGTAATTAGTATTACTGAGACAAAGAAGACAAAAACAAGTGAAAGCTTACTAAATAATAAGTATATGATGTTATTTTCAGAAATGACAAGGAAAGGAAAGAGTAGCAATAGCATTCAACACCAAACATTAAGATAAACTTCTTGATTGGAAGGTAGTTTCAAATAGTTATGTGGACAAACTTCAAAATAGGGAAATGGACAATCAAACTTATTTGTGCCAATGGTCCCACAATAAGGTTCTAAGAAAGAAATGGAGGGATTTTTTGAGTCATTAGAATAGGCAGCTGACATTAAGAAATTTGAAAAAGTGGTCCTTATTGGAGATCTGAATAGCAGAGTATGAAATGAATCCCATGAGGCTTGTAAGAACATTTTGGGAAAATTTAGAGAAAAGGTCATTACTAACACCATGTTTCAACATGAAGATGTGCACAAGTTCACATAGAGAGAAGACACAAGAAATAAAAAAAAAGCTTCATTGACTATGTCATTGTTGATAGTGATATCATCATGGTTCAGGATAAAAATGGATATCACATTTAAAGAAAACGGTATGTAAGAAAGATTTAAAAAGAATTAACACTTGAGCAGCTTTTAGAGGTAAATTGTGGACTCGACTATAAAAACATCGAAGAAAAAAAAATAAAAGAAATTGAAAACAGGAACGAAAATTTGGACTCTCAGTGGCAAACTCTAAAGGAGACTGATTGATTCAGCTAGGGAGTTAACTGCAAGGATAAAAAAAAACAAGAACACTATGGTGGACACAAGAAGTTAAAGAATCAATCCTAGAAGCAGATGCCCTAAAAGAATGCAGAGTAAAATGTAAGAGAGCTAAGCAATGTGTAAAAGTAACTAAACAAAAGCCAGTCTATATTTGTCAGTCAGCAGTTAGAATTGAAGGAAATACAGGAGGATGATTTGATATAAAATCAGGAGTAAGACAAGGATGCACATTATCTCCACTATCTATATAGATTCCATTATGAAATAAATTGGCATTATGCCTGAAATTAGAATGGGAGATGTTAAACTTAGCTCTTTGCTTTATGCAGATGATGTTGTATTCCCAAACACATCTAGTGCAAGAGGATTCTCTAACTAAATTGAATAATAACTGTAACAAATTTGGCATGAAAATCAGCAATAAAAAAGTCAAACTATAAAAATAGCAGCAGCATAGAAAACTTCATCTGCATTCTGAATGGAGATCGTATAGAACCAGTAAAATAGTTCAGCTATTTAAGTGCAATTGCTTTTAGTGAAGATGGAAGGTTAAATCTAGAAATAGACGACAGACTAAGCAGGGCTGGTATGGTGGGTAGCCAGCTGAATAAATTGATATGGAATATTAGAAAAAAATGCCAGTGGTGTTCAAAGCAGTTTTAAGTTACAGGTCTGAGAGTTGTGTTAGAAAAAAAAAGCACTTGATCAAAGACTAGAGATATGATGGTACCTCTAGTCCACAGATATGAGGGTTAGAAAAATTAGGGGAGTGAATGTCAATTTCAGAATCAGGGTGCATGCAGTCATCACTGTTATTCATCATCTATATAGATTACATTTTGCAAGAAAGTGGTATTAAATCTGCTATTTGAAATTTGAAGATATTAAACTCAACTTTTTACTTTATGCAAATGATGAAGTCATCTGCTAAATAAATCAGCCAGAAGCCTTAGAACTCTAATGAAACTAATAACTGCTGTATCAGATTTGGAATGAAAATCTGTAATTAACAGACAAAAACTAAAAATAGGCAAGAACATAAAAAATAACATCTGTATTTGCATTGGAGAACCTATAAAAGTAAAATTTCAGCTATCTGAATAACTGAAAAAAAAAAAATTTGCTACAGAGTGCAGCACTGTTTAATTGCTTATCATATAACTTATAGCTTTGTTTTAGATTCTTTTAAAAGCTGAAATTCTCTTTCTCAAGTAGTTTGTATATCTCCATCACCTGGCCTGGTTGGCTGAGCAGATAGCATCTTTCCTCTAATGTATAGCCATGGGTTCAAAATCTACTGTGGCATGGATGCTAGTAAAACGTAATTTCTTATACCAGATGATGAAAATTAGTTAAGTTTCATTACCTGATATAAGGTGTTACTGGAATGCTCATTGGCAGCCTGAAGTCTATTATCTTTGCTGTAAAGACTAAACATGAAAAAGTTCATTTTGTTTTCAGAGCAAAATTAATGGATTCTAATTCTAATTTTATGGAATAAATGCTGTTAATGAATTGTTTAAAGCTCGCCCATGGTACTCTAGATACAATGGAACCTCGGTTGTCGAATGCCTCTGTTCTCGAACAATTCGGTTCCTGAACAGGCAAACGGCAACCACATGCTCCACCGTAAAGCGGGAAGGCATCAGTTACGCGACAGCCTTCATTCAGTGCAGACACCTGCTCGAATTTGCAGCGAGTTTTTTTTTTTTTCATAAATTATTATTAATTAACCCACCATGGGGCTGCAGAAGAATAGTGATAGCAGCAAAGCGAAAAGAAAAGTTGTTAGAACCACGATAGAATGAAAAAAGAAATCATATCCAAACATGAAAATGCCGTTAATGTCTTGGATCTTGCTATGCAGTTCGGTATGGCGAAATCAACGATCTGTACAATATTCAAAAATAAAGAGACGATCAATTTTCATCTATATTTTATCTATTTATTGTGTTTATTCTTTTTATGTAAGATTTTATGCATTTTAATTATGTTTGTATACGATCTTATGCATGAAGTACTGTTGTAAAGGTTTAAATAAACAATCATCTGGGATTCGAGAAAGGATTAATCCATTTTACATTAATTTTTATGGGAAAATGGTTTCAGTTTCCGAACAGCCTTTGGGAACGAATCAAGTTCGACAACTGAGGCTCCACTGTACTTATAAATTTCCAATCCCTTTTATGGGTGGGATGGACATATGTGGTTAAAAAAATCGCACACCAGCGTCTTCAGTTTATATATTTGGCCTAGTATCAGTCAAATAAATTGGCTCTTGGTACTTAATCCTATTGTCTACCGAGTACTGATTATAGAAAAAAAAATTTCTTGTACCTTCCAGACAAATGCATGCTTAATACTTTTAACAAGGGCCAAATGTTTACTGATTTTTTTTTTCTTTCTATCATAGAGCAAGAGTGAATAACATGTAGATAATTGTGTAGAAGCTCTTTGAATTGGTTTATGGTATCTGTCTCTGCAGTACTTACTGGAAGCCTATTCTAATACTTGACTCTTTCACTAAAAGCATAATTCCTTTAAATCTAACCCAATGATGAGTTTTCTTATTATGTAGTTTCTTTTTTAGATTAGCATTCCAAATGTATATTTGATGATGATGTAGTAAATCACATTGCAAAATTAGCATGTTTTTGTTTTCCTCAGTCCTATGTTTTATTACTTAGTCCTGCAGTAAAGAAGTACTGGAAATGCTGTGGATCAGGAGTGGGAGAATAAGTACTCCATCCCAGATAATATCAATGCCAGTTTTTTTTTTTCCCTTTCTTTCAGCAAAATCATTACTCAATCATTACTCAGATGATAGTGTTTGATGTATTATTCTGCTATCAATGTTTCACTACTTGTATGTGATACTGATATGCTGCAGGATTTGCAACTTTGTCTAAGGATAATATATTCATTGAAAAATGTGACAAGGCCACAAGTTAATTCTACTTTATTATCCTTCTGAATATTTCAGAAAGATGTGTTATAAATAATTAATTGGTTACATGTTTCATTGTTGGTTTTTGTATAAAATATATTTCAACAACATATTCTACTCTAGTAAGACCTTCAGGTTTACTGTTCAGGTATGTCATGTAACATTTTAGTGTCACAAATTGTGATAATTGTCGCTGTCATTTTAACTAATAGTTATAAACTTGTATTTCATTATTAACTGAAGTTGTAGCACATCTTACAGCTGATGTTTGACATACATTTTAGCAAAGTAAAATGTATTCCCTAAATATAAAGATCTGGATAATGTGTATTTTTTATTGCATATTTAGTTAAGTAATATAACTATGTATCATATTTATTCTATAGAGCTATCAATGCTGGTAAAAGCATAAGAAATGAAGATCAAGGTGCAATTTTTAGAGGTGTTTTATATCCAACAGTTCATCCTGAAGTACCAGGAGTAGCAAAAGAACAAGTTAGTTCTCCACCTCCAGTACAAGCAAATAGTAGTACCAAAGTGAAAGGTGTTAATAATGGTGATATCTCTGTATCTCCTGAAAACAAAATTATTGTAAATGCTAATGATTCACAGTCTGATAACAGTAAAGATGTTAGCAAAAGTAGTGTCCTTACTAATCCATTAGAAGAACATCACTTTCGTACTCCACCATCAACTCCAGAAGGTAGCAGGAAAACAACTCATCAGGTGGTTCTATTTCTTAATTGTCCTTTTCATCTCATTAAACTTAAGCTAGCAAATAGTGCAATGTCTAATTTTCATTCATTATTTGATTCTTCAATTATTTTATCAAAAAATTATATTAAATTAATTGTAATTTAATAAAGTTTTAAGTAGATCACTTTAAAAATAATTATTTTAGTGGATCATTATAGTACAAATATTTACATTCGACTCAGAGGAAATCAAAAGAGATTTATTATGGTAAATTTCTTTAAAATAACATTCTATGGAGCTTTGGCTAGAAATTTTTAGTTTGTTATGGTGAACAAGTTGTCTCTGTATTATATAAGTTCATTCTAGATAATTTCTGCATCAAAATGTGGAAATTGTCTTCTTCTTGATGTTTTAGTGCCTGTTGCATGGAAGATAATCTGTGCCCCAGACTAACTGGATTTTGAGAAGTTCAAAGTGCATTCCACTTTTTATGTCTTCTGCATTAGTTTCATCAGCAGTGCAGATGTTGGATTTTTTAGGTCTAGTAATATAAATATTTTACTGTGGATAACAGAATGGCTCCTTAATGATTACAGTTCCCTTTCCCCACTCATTTGCTACACAGAATTTTAACCCTCTCTGAAACATTTTAAGAATCTTCTTACTGCAATGAAAACAAACAAGATTGAAAGTAATTAGAAGGAATCATTGTAAACCTGTAGTATGTTAATGTAAAGCAATGATAATCTAGAAATTTTGTTAGAGACTGAGCAAACATTTTCAAGCTGCTTTAAGCATCTAGTAACTGGGCAGTGAAATTCATCTACAACCAAAAGATTTACAAACACTCATGCTCATGGTGAGTATATAAGGAAATTGTATTTTCAGGAAGGACAGAGTAAACAGGATGGTAAGGTTCTTAAACAAGTAGAAAAACTTGTGTTGACAGCACATGAGTTTATTTAATGGTATTAATTCACAACACAGAATATAAGAAAATAACTAACTTATTTGCTAATATTTTGCTGGTATTATATCCAGTATCTTTGTCACAGTACATGAAATTACAACAGTATTGTATAACAGTGGGAATAGTTTTAAAAAATTGTAACAGTTAATGCAAAGAACTAAAGTTGTCATCAGTCGACCAAAAAACTCCCAGATTTTTGGTAAATTGATACAGCCATACTTGTTGAGGTTTGGAGAACTCTCTGATTTAAGACTTCTGTATAGCACATTTTTTGTACCCTTTCACACAGGATCAAATGGAAGAAAACAAAAGTATTATACATAAGTCAAGAGATTGTTTTTGGAGTCAACAGCAGCTTTTAAACATACTTCAAACCTCAACAGATATGGCTGTATGAATTTATCAAAAATCTGGGACACAATTATTTTGCATTTTGCTTATTAATTTATTTTCACGGTATGGATTACAACAAGAATGCAAATAATTAATACTTGTTTTTGATCTCCTTTTCCAACATAGATAGCACCTAATTAGTACTTTAGTTCTTATGTTGTCTATTACAATTTTTTTAAACTAGTCCCACTGTTGTACCAAATTGTTGTTTCGTGTACTGTGACAAACTGTTCTTGTGCTCTGAAGATGCTGGATATAATATCAATTAATAAGTTAATTATTAATTATTTTCATATCATTCTTGTTGTAATCAATACTGTAACAATAAATTAACACAAAATGTAAGGTTGTGCACTTTTGGTTGAGAAATCAAACTATGTTACAATGATAGGACTGCACTGCACTGCAAGAAATTGATGAGGATTTGGAAGTAGTGACGTACAGGGAATTGAGATAGTGGTGACATATAGAAAAGTAGGCAAAATACCTCAAATAATGGTTGATAAACACAGCTAATAAGTAAGGATGGTGCAAACATGACTGACAGGATTTTGCCTCACTATAAGCGAAATTGAACATTTGGGTTATAAAATATGATTAATTAGTAGAAAAAAAGGTGCATATGATTGAAACATAAGTTACCATGCATTTTATTGGATAGGTGCAGAAGAAATTTTTCAGTACATCATAAGAGGGGAGAGAACAACTTTCACTCTTGAAAGTTAAGTGTGTTCGTAAGGTCGTGAAGATTAGATTTTCACAAAGTAGAGAATAAGTGATTAGTGTATTGTAAATGAATGAGTTTAAGGAGAGATGTGGGTATAGTTAACGTGGGCCTCCCATAAATGAGTGTTAGGATTCCGTTGTAAAACTCGATGTAGCTTAGAAATACCAAAGCACTTTACATCAATTTTTACAGAGGTTAAGTCTCATGAGAACTGTTACAAAAATAATCTTGTTTGTCTCTATGTATTTTATGCTAAATATTAATGTAATTAACCCTATGGGAGTTGGCTGTATTTACTGCTTTAACTAAAATTTCTAGAATGTCAAAGGCAATGCTTTGCCATTGGAACTGTGTATAATAGCTGTGTATATAAGAGCACAAGAAAGTTGTTCATGATTGAGTGTGTGAGAAAGTTGTTTGCGAGCTCTGCGCATAAGCACCTTCGAAGTTAGTATCAAAGAGATCCGCTAGGTTCAGACAAGTTTCTGCTGCCCGACAAGATAAGAAAAAAAAGACTGCATGGAAGAGAGAAAGAATGGCTCAGCCTTAACAAAAGATCAAGGAGACTTGCCGATTTCTTCAGGGGTTAAACCCTTGTTGCAAGGTCCCAGAGAATGCAAAATAAAAAGGGACTGAGCCGAACATCGTGAGGAGAGGAGAGACGCAGTTATCAGAGTGGGCAGTCGGATCCAGAGAACCAGATGTTACGGCAAACCCATGCCAGAGGAAAATAGTAGGAATGATGAGAGAACAGCCGATGTAAATACCCAAGCCAAGTATCGGTTGGATGTCCTTTTGCTGTGGGTCAACCGAAGCCAAAAGCCGCAGAGCGATCCTCAAGCCTGTATGCTGAAACCTCTTGCCTGAGCTTTTTGAGTACCAGGAAATTTGCAGTCCAAAGCTTATATCCAGACATAACGCCCCCTAAAGCAAGACTTTCCAGATGGAAACCTAAGGCCTTAGACGAAAGAAAAAGTATAAAGACTTTAATACAGGACCTTTGGAAGAGTGTGTGTGTGACAAAGAGCCTCTATATTTGTTCCATCTTTTATTGTACATTCCTTTTGTACAATAAAAGTAATCTAGGAGATATGTTATAGATGGACTGATAAGAAATAGTAATAAGAAGTATCTATAAGAGAGTCCTCTGATTAGTTATTAATTAGAATATAACTTGTGAAATAACTTGGCATAGCTAGATAATCTCTTTGTGAGTAAATTAGTTTCGGTAATTTGATATAATAAGTAGAGAAGTAATAGTAATTATTGTATAGTCAATTTAGTATTGAAAACGGAAAGTTTGTTTCTTTATGCTAAAAGTCTAAAGGATAGATAGAGAGAGTAACCTCCCTATTGCTATGTATGTACTTTGTTTTTAATGTAAATAAATGTTTTAATTATATGTCAATAGAGTGCCGCCTGATCTTTTATTTTACAATGCACTGTTCCTAAATAAATTCGGACTTGTGAGCGGGAAAGAACTAAGGCATAAAAGGCGTAGTTTAAGTACTTGAGAAACCACGACTGTTTATGTGAACCTTATTGAAGGAATTTATGCTAGTGAGAGAGAGAGAGAGAGAGAGAAATCTACCATACGTTTTACTGAGTCTTGTGCCGATATAGTTATACTGGTGGTGCAGTCTCAATAAATAAATTTTCTAGTGTTCATAGGCATACGACTAGTAAATACGAAAGGTGGATAAACATAGTATGCAGTAAAATAAGTGAGAAAGGTTACGAGAGAAAAAGCACACACTGCTATAAATAATAAAGACACAAGTCAACAATAAAACATTAAACTTCAACTATTACACCATGGAGGAATTTATGTGAAACCTACCTATGAAACTTGTGGCAAACGTATCTTAACTCATCTACAGTACTACCTTTCATATTGTAGGCGAGTTAGAGATTATATCATATGAGAAAATCCTCCAATAAAACATTGTACTTTCCATTAGCAGGATAGTGATTTCATACTGGGCAGTGAAGAGTGTTTACCATTTGTTAATTTGAAACATCAATGCCACAGTAAAACCCATATCTTGTTAGGTGGAGTGTGGAGATATTTACTTAGCCAATCAGGCCAGAAGATTCTCAGATGTAATGGTATAATTTATATTATATTTTTATAGGTTGATCATTCAATACCTTGGATATATTTTGCTTTATTTGATGGTCATGCAGGATCTGGAGTAGCTGTGGCTGCAGCTAATACACTACAAAAAATAATTCAGGTATGACAGTTTCCAAGTCCATTAACATTTTTTGCTTTTCTCTGTTTACTTAGTAACTATGATAAAAATAAGAAGTACCCAAATAAATGCATAACTAAAGGTTTTAGGATGGAATTTGTGTACTTTAGGATGGAATTTGGTTTTAGGATGGAACTTTAATGTAGATGACACTTTAGAGAATTACATAAACTTTAGCAAGAGTTAAAATTCATTTTCATTGATTAGAATTGTGTGATATTTGCTGAGTGACTTTCCCAAAAACATCCTCTTAAAGATCTGATGAAAGCAGAATCTTCACTAGTGTTTTAAGCTGGTAAAAATAGTATTCAAATGCTATAAGTAATTGCAGTTCATTATCTAGCAGTATGCTTGTAAATGAATAAGCAAAGTGTAATAATTGCAAGTAATTGTTAGTAGCAGGTTGTAAGTAGCGATAGTGTTAGTAAAAAAAAAAATTCACATTAACTCATACACAGATGTGTTGATTTTAACAATTGCATATCTGATTGTAACATAAAACCAATTATTTTGAAAAGCATAGTTTACCATGCATTTTGCATATGGTATGTACTGCTATATCATTAAGTCCAGCACGGTATGAAGATGGCATGAGTGTCCAGGTCAGCCAGCAGTCATAGCGTGATGTAATCTTATCCTGCCATGACATGAGAGTTAGAGAAGACAGATATTTGGGGGGGGGGACTGAAAAAGAACATTGGGCATTTCATTATTTTTGAGTTGTATTTTAACTTTCATTTATTTAATTTTTTTTTCTTTGCATGTTTTAATGAAAAATTGAATGTATAATCAGTTTCATCATTGACTAATAAGTACTGTTGCTTGAGCTAAGTTTCCTATATGTTAAGCCAAATATTAAAGATTGTATGGGATACTACAAAGCAACACTGAAATAAGTTGTAGGGAAGTGAATTTTCCACAAAATGTAACCTCATAAAAGGCTAAGAATTTAGTTACCTTTAGTCCCCAAATGTGATATTTATTAAACAATTATAAGCTTGAGGTTCTTAGCATGGTCATGTTGAGCAAGGACAAATTGTTTCATGTTGTATCTATTCATGGGGACTGGAGACAAGAAACTTTATACTTTTTTTGAGTACAGTGGTATGTATTTTCCACCGAAATCAAAACCACATACAAAAATTACATAAAAGTGCTGCTATCCAGACTGGTTTCAACTTTTATTGAGGTCTCATCAATGGGATTTAGACCCACAAGAGATACTAAGTTTGAATTAATGCAGAAGTCTTATATTTCCCATATACAAGTACTGAAACGGTTCATGATTGATTACAATCTCGATAAAAGTTGAAACTAGTCTGGGTAGTTGCTCTTCCCATAATGCATCTCATTAAATATGTAATAAAGGGTATGTGTTTTGCATTATGGAAAGCTAAAACAAGCACTGTGAAGTTAAGCCTTAGCATCTTGTACCAAGTGCTAATGCTTAAGTGCTGGGAGGACATCATGTGGATAACACTAAAGACCTATGCAGGTGATGCATTCTCTATGGGCATAGGTGGCCTAGGATGTAAGGTGGGATCTCTGATAATTAATGTTTCCCAAGTTTTGGGAAGTTTTATGCAACCGTATTTATTTAAATTTGGCTGATTTCTGAGTGCTGCCACAGATTCTAAAAATAGCCTTTTTTTTTTTTTTTTTAATTTACTATGGTGGAGCGTGGTGTTTTTTTTCCAGGAGATCCTGTGGGTTGTATCCAAAACATGGTCTGCCAGGCTGCATTGACCAGTCGTGATTGCATGTGTATGATTTATGTTCTTCTAAGCAGATGTGGCTGATCTACCAGTTCTAAGCAGATCTGTCAGACAGGTAGATCAGCCACTATTCGCTTAGAAGAATACAGATCTTACATCTGCAATCATGACTATGGTCAATATGGCCTGGCAGACCATTTTTATCATACTAACGGGACTTCTCGTTACTGTTTGTGTGCCTCTTCCCCATCCTCCGGGTGGACCAATCTGAAGAAATTTTTCGTGGTGTGTTAGTTGCAAGCTTTCGGTAGAATTTTATTGCTGCTCCTCTGTTGGGCTGGCAGGCAACCTCACTGATACAAAGTTAATGCCCCATGTTTATTGCAACTCTTTCGACAGACTTTTCTTTGAAGATCTATCGTAATGATATCAAAAATTTCAAATGCAATTGAACATTTATTTATGTAATTGAAATTTTGGACAAATGTTCAAACAATTGTTTTTAGTTATATGCTGTGTTTGGCAGTACAACAAACGGTTTTGAGTCAGTGCAGCATAGTTTCTGTTGGAGGAGACATGTTTCATTAGGTAGTGCTGTTTTTATCCCATTTGTCTTTAATTGCACTATTTTGTTGACAAATATATTACACAGACTGCAAATGTCTCTGTACCTTATTCAGTGATACAATAAACTACTTCTTTTTCTTGTGGCTGCAGTATAGTAACTGTTAGTGACTTATATTTTGCAAATCCCTTTCCATCTATTCATGTTTTTTTATTGTTAATTATGCCCATCATAAGTGCAAATATGAAAGTCTGCAGCTTATAGGATCACGTGTTCTTTACTCCTCCCCCAGATATTTATAACACAACGCACATATATCACAGATGTATTCGTACTCTATTTTTATTCACGCCTTTTCTTTCTCTTCCTTATATTTGCTGTTCTTTACATCTTTTAGTAAATCAAGTATAGTAACTAATAATGAAATATATCATTCTCTTTATTTATTGTTTTTTTAATATATTCTGAAAAGAACCTTCCTTTTTACCTATCCCCCTCTCCTCAATGTAGGATTAGTTACAATCGAAGAAACCATTATGAAAAGTCAGACATGTAGGAAAGTAATTGCCGGTAAATTTGCTCACTTCGACAGATGGCAGGATTCAGGGCAAGCAAGCTACGATCAGCTTAACCTAAATATGTTAAAAAAGAAATCGTGCTTATTTCATTGGAATACTGATATATATTTTAAAGAAATATTCAATTTCACAGCTGATGCTAATTTTAATAGTAGTTTCAGATGTGCAGCAACTTCTAGGCAGCAGTTATCTTCTTCCATTTAATCATATGTGACACAGTTTCCAGAGGATAGTTTTCTAGTCCTCATTTGCCATACAGGTAATTGCAAATGTAGTTTTATATTTTTTGAGAGGAATTTTAGCTGATCTACTGGACAGACCAGTAGGTCAATCACATCCGAACTAATATTGGACTTGTTTGGCTGGCCTTCTGATAAAATCTAAATTTCCTAACAGCAGCATTAAAAAATTATATAACAGAAAATTATTGCAAGCACAGCAAATAGGAATAATGCAGTTGTCACATTGAATTAAATAGTCATCATCATCAAATTCCTGCCATGTACCCTCAAGGGGTGTACAGGATATGATAGTACTACATGAAAAAAATTACATCATTACTAACTTCCTATGTACAATTTTCCTCCAAATCAGTCTGTTACTTATCAAGACTCCAACATTATCAGATCTTATATTTCTATCGTGTAAGGCACTTTGTACCGTATCAATCCACCTATATCTTGGTCTTCCTCTGGGTCGTTTTGCTGCCAACCTGGCAGAGAACACTTGTTTTGCTAATCTTTCTTCGCCCATTCTGTTTAAGTGACCATACCACCTGAGATTAGCTCTGCTAACACATTCCTGGGATGTTGACAATATCAAGTCCTTTCCTAATATGATATTGCCATTGATGCCATCTGTTCACACCTATAATCTTTCTAGGACTCTCATATCTGCAGTCTCTAGTCTTTGGTCAAGTGTTTTACTTCTGACCCAGCTCTCAGATCCATGACTTAAAACTGGTTTGAACACTGTCTTGTATACAGCTAGTTTCGTGTTCTGTCTAATTTCTCTCTTATTCCATATGAATTTATTCAATTGACTTCCTACCATACCAGCATTGCTGATTCTGTTGTCTATTTCTATATTTAATTTACCATCTTCATTAAAAATCATGCCTAAGTAGCTGAAATGTTTCACTTGTTCCACAGGTTCTCCATTCACAACACAGTTGACATTTTCAATGATTCTGCCTATTTTCATTGTCTTTGTCTTTTTATTGCTGACCTTCATACCATATCTATTACAACAGCTATTCAATTTAGTCAGATAATCTTGAAGATTTGTAGCGGATTTATTTAGAAGTATAACATCATCTGCATAAAGCAAAGAGCTGCCATTAACATCTCCAATTTTAATATCATGTTTAATACCACTTTCCTTCATAATGTGATCCATATAGATAATGAATAACAGAGGGGATAATGTACATCCTTGTCTCACACCAGATTTAACATTAAACCATCTTCCTGTACTTCAATTCTAACTGCTGACTTACAACTCAAAGACTAAGTACTGCTTGATATAATGCCCCATTGACACCATATAACTGTAGCATATTGAATATCTTCTCTCTTGGCACCTTGTTATGCCTTTTCCAAATCGACAAAACTTAAATACAGATCTCTGTTATATTCCCATGCTTACTCGACTATTTGTCGTAAAGTGAAGATCTGATCCTGACAGCCTCTATTTGGCCTGAATCCAGCTTGTTCTTCACCAAGCTTTTTTTCGACAATTCTTCTCAACCATTTCTCAAGTATACTTGCATTAATCTTGCCAGGAACACTCAGTAGGGAAATACCTCTTTAATTCTCACATTCTGTTTTATTTCCCTTTTTATATATGGGTACTATGAGAGCTCTACTCCAATCATCGGGAATTCGTCCCTCTGTCCAGGCTTTCTGAACTATGCAGTGCAACCACTGTAAGACTCTTATACCACCATACTTCAGCATTTCTGGTTGAATATAATCTCTTGCTGCCTTTCCACATTTCAAGCCTTTGATGGCTTTTTCTACTTCAAGGGGGACTTGTTTAACTGGGCAACGCCCCAGCCACCATGAAATTTTGTCATGTCATACCATCATTTTTTATTTTGGTTTAACCAATAAGTATACAATTTGGTCACCTAAATCCCAAATTGCCAGCCCATCCTCGTTCGTTCAGTATCCGAGTAGATACCTAACAGAGTACACCACGAGAAGGTGAGGATTGGACATTAGGTCAGAAGCCCTGGTCGGTTCTCCACATTCCTTTAAAGGCTATGTGGAGGTCTCCTCTCAGTTATACAGCTTTGACCCTTAAGCACCCCTGAATTAAATAGTATGTAACAGAAAAATAATCTGTCTTCTGAAAGAATCCTCTGCTTATCAAGTAATAGATCAGGATCCCACAAAATCTAAATAGGAAAAAAAAAGTGTATAAATTATTAAAACAAAAATTACACGTCCAACCTGTAGTTTATAATACAGACAATCCCATTACAAACTTGCTAAGAAAGCAGAATCGCTTCCCTGCCACGGGCAACTCTCTCTACTTCATTAAAAATTGTATTCGCCTTAAAATTGAAAAAAGAATTGCAACCTATGAAATTCAGACATTATGATCAGTTTTGACTTCCTTATTTGCCAATGTATTTGAATTATTCAGATTCATTATATACTCAGGTTATTTGTCATGGAAAAGTAGAATATACAAACAGCTTGATCATACTACAACGGGTTCTTATTTCCCCCCCCCCTCCCAAAGCTAATTTTTACATGTGACTTCCGTCTAAAGCAGATCCAGCACATAATAGAGATTTACAGACCTATTCCTAAGAACTCCTACTGTCTACATTGAATTCCTATCCCTTAAATCACAGAAATCTCTGAAACAATTGCAGAGATCATGCAGAAGTATAACTCGCTCCTACTTTCTTTCTTATCGATATACTTTCCATGTTACCAAGGGTAAGCTGTCTCCCCTCTCTCTCCCAAGTGGTTAGCAGATCCTTGGTGATTGTTTTCTCTCATATTTTGTACAAACTTATGTTTTTTTTTAATATTGGATCCATAAAGAAAGATCACACCTGTCACAGAATCTTCATGTAGGACCTACCTTTTACATAGATGCCATTTCAGGTTTGAGTGCTTTTTGAAGAGAGTTCTGAAGTGCTTCTATATTTCTCCCAACTTCAACTGCTGTCACTGTTTCCCTACCAAGCATATAGAAAAGTTATCCATATCAGTTGTAAATGGTAATGATGATAATATATGTATGTCATTTTCACATCTATTGTCTCTCACCTCTACCATGCAGCTCATTTCTCTTATGAAATCCATAGTTGTTATTTTACATTTTTGAATTGTCAAGTACATAGAAGATGACCTGCAAGTTTCATATCAATATATTTGGTTATTTAGATTAATAATAAACTTTCTGGTGTCTGTGTTCTTATAATTACTGAATATTGCTCTGAATCAGTAAGGGCTTTGTGCTGAAAGTGAGTTAGCTGGTCTTAAATGGATGTGGCCATTTTTTTTTTCTTCCTGGAAAGTCTAGTTTTTCATTCTACAAAACAAGACCAGCTACCCAGAACACGTGCACTTCCAGACATAATACACAAGTCTGTCTGATATAAACTTAGTTGCTTTTTTCCAGAGCAATTTTCTTGAAGTTTCAGATTTTACTTTTGAGGTGCTGCAAAATTAACCATGGAACACCAGTACAAATAAATAAATACCAGTTAAGATTATGAACAGCTATCTATGATAGCATACCTTGGAATGCACTACAACCTTGACAGTGGTGAGAGGTGGAGACTGAATGACATCCATTGTCTTTGGGTATTGTAAAAAAAAAATTTTTTTTAAATATTTGTCTATAAATGAATGTTTTCAGACCACCTGTTTTGCAGTATGCGAAGCTGAGTTTATGGGGGGGGGAGACTTTGTTGCCTTCAGAAAATGTTAAACTTCAGTCTTGCTTGAAGAAAGGAAAAAAAACAGAAAAAAATGCACTCATAACATGCAAAATTTGATTTCTTTTCCATGCATTGTTGTAAATTAGTAAGGAAAATTTTTCATCGTTGGAGGATTAATCATCAGAAGTAAATCAAAAGTAAAATAGTCTGCCCCCCCCCCCATTTTTTTAAATGAAGTACTCCCCATGCCATTAATTTTTTTTTTTTTTCATTAATTTATTCTTGTTTTGCAGACATACAAAGTATATTAATTTACTTGTCAGGAAAATGAGCAGTCAGCAATAGTTATGAGTTAACTGAATGGGGAGGAAAAGTTTTGCATTCAGGGACACAGGGACATCCATGGAAGACATTAAAGACGAATATAGCCTTTGAACTCCAGATCAAAAATACACCATCACCTAGTGGAATGAGAATAATCTAGTGAACTTCATTGCTATAAATACAGTCTTGTTTCTTACTCTTAAGAAATATTTACTTTACTCTCCTTTACTTTTAATCATATATCTCCAGTTTTTATATCTACCCAATCTTTGAATACACTCTCACATTTGTGGGTGGGGACGCCATAAATTTCCCTAAGTATACTTGATACCATCTGGAAGAGAATAGTCTGCTATACACCCCCCCCCCCCTTCCACTCACTCTCACATACTTCCTCCAGTTACTTTTTCAAAGAAACTTTGTTACTGCTTTGTGTTTTCATGGGCGTGTGTCTCCATCAAACCAACCAGCCACCATGGTTCTGTCACATTGCCAGTCAACGTCTGTACATGGTTCAGCATCAAACTTATCATCTAGTGAGCTTCATTGCTATATAAACCAACTTCTTATTTTTCTCTTTCATTCTTTCTACTTGTGTTCTTTGGAACAGCCACTTCCATAACATTTTCACCAAGGACTACAACATAAAGCAGTTCAAAAAACACAGATATTTCTGACCATGTGTCCAGAGAGAGAAAGAGAGCACTTTTGTGTTGTATGTTTTATTTCATGATTTATAATAATGAGTAAACAGCTGTTTGATGCCGAGATGGCAGGAAAGAGGCCCAGAAGAAAACCAAATCTAGGTGGATTGATTCAGTCAGAAGTGCCTTTAGAAGTTTGAAATGTTAGATATGACAATACTGGAGTGGTGACAAGTAATAGACCAAATTGAAAGAAAATTGTTGCTATGAGATTATTAATGATGCATACTTAATCACATAGTGCTGTCATAGTAGCCTTGAGAGTGTTCAGGCTACATATCAGGAAACTGATGATGATAATGAGTGAGACCTGGATATTGCTGTCAGTAGAAAATCAAGCTGCAATTGCAACAACAGAAATATACTATCTTCTATTGTTTTAAAGAAACAATAGAAGGTGGTATGGTTTTGAAAGGTATTAATGAAGTATGTTAGATCGGATAATGATAAATTATTTTGTGGTGTCATATGTCTTCTGAGATGCATAGGATTTTGCATATTGTAGTCATGCACAGCAGCTAGTGATATTCATGGCTGTATGCTGTTTTCTTTTCTCTGTTCCAGTTATGCTTCATCTGTTTTCAAAGTGAATTAACTGGTTATTTAAAAATAGTTAATTGGTATATACAATATTAATCCTCTTCACTGGGAGGATTATATCATTATGACATTGCTAGTGGAAAAGCTTGAACATCCAAGGATTCTATTGAAAAATAATACACAACCTTTTCTTGGTTAGGTTTAGAACTTTTCAAGCAATCCTTATAGGTTAAAAATTAAAACAAACAAACAAACTTACATCTTTTTGCTTACACATTTAGAAAGTAGTTAAATGTTTTGTTAACCATTTCAGGACAAGTTACAAAGTGTTAGTGAACTGTTGTTATCAGCATGTAAGAATAATGGAAGAGGAGGAGGAGGTGGTGGAGGAGAAGCAGGATCTTTTCCTCAGAATAATTTCCTCATACATTCTGTACAAGAAAAAAGAATCACAGTTGACAGTCTTATAACAGGAGCATTGGAAACATCATTTTGGGAAATGGTAAGTCTGTAGCCATTTCATTTCTTACAGCCATCTTATCCTGGTAGTAAAATGACTCTTTGTTTTAAATGTCTATTCCTAATTCATTTTGAATATTTCTTTTTGTTTGCATAGAATAAATAGAAGAGTTGAAATAGTATGTTGGAGTATCATGGAATATCAGAAGCATACTTAAAAATTATGATATATGTAAAATTATCCTTTTTTTTTTAACAAACGTGTTTGTTTTCTAATTTCAAATGCACAGCAGTCATGAATATGATTAGCACTTGAAAAATGCATTCATTCACTTGCCATTGTGATAAGTGAACATTTTTAACTGAAAAGTGAAATCAGAAGAGCAATTTAGATTTATTTATCAGTTTTATTTACATAATTCTGATTCTATTTCATATTTTATATCATAAATTGTTTTTCTTTATATGTTCACTTTACTTATCGCATCTTTTGGGGTTATAATTCTTTGGAATTTATTCCTGATTTTTGCTGCAATGGGTTACTACCAGTGAGAAGATAGGATATACATGCATCATGTTATCTTTCAAGAGTGCTCAGTTGTGCCATGAGGTAACCAATTAATCACCTCACGGCATAGGGCAATTGGAAGAACAATGGAGCATTGCATTCTTTGTTTGGAAGAGACCCGAATTCATTTCTCATCTTGAGAATTCAATTTGGTCTTTTCAAATGCCCCATATAAAGAAGAATCTTTATATGGGGTATTGGAAGCATCCTTATGTGCTTTTATTTAACTAAAGGTGAATTAGCCAATCTTATATGAAGGTAGCAGGGTTTTTTCTCTCAGAAACTTGTTTTTCATCTTCATATAGGCAAACCAGCCATGTGAACACACCTAATTTACAGACAAAATCTACTATTGGTGGTGCTGAGCAGTAGATAATGTTGTGTGTTATGATGGTAGTATTATCGTTGTGTAGTTAGAGGATTAAGTAGTGGAGAGTGAGAGTTGGATGTAGTGGAGTGTTCTGCCATCCCACAGTGAGACATGACTCTTTAGAGATGTCATATAATAATAATATGCAGCAGACAGTGGTAATTAGCTTAATTCTTACTCACTGAAGGAATATGCAGGATTTGACTGTTAATGGTGAATATTGAAGCTTGAAAAGTTTGAGGAAGAGGTATTTATTTTTCAAAAATATTTCTTTATATTCATTCTAATCAAAAATGTTATTCAGCGATTTTCTGCGTTGGCAGCCATGTGATATGACATCACAGGTCCTGTCCACTGACTATTTCAGAGAGTGTTAGAATTTAAAAAATGCAAATAATTTGGTTATATGTAGACCTTTTTGTAATTCTAAATGTTTTCAATATTTTTTACAGAAAGGCTTAGGTATTGTTCATTATCCATAATAAAGCTTAACAGTATAACTAACACCAAGAGGGAAAAAAATACATTTATTAAACTCGCTAATCTTTTGTTGCTTTTCTACCCAGCATCATCAGAGCACAATGAAACTGTGACAGGAACACAGCACTAAATCAAGTAATTGTAGAAACAGTTTAAATGTCAGTTACAATGTCATATATTGGTCAGATAACTGCAAAGTTAAATCAGAGAAGTCTGGCTATTAGGTCTTAAAATGATAGTCATATTTTATTGCATAAAGGTCATTACAGGTCTTGAGAGGCTATTCTTAAAATTAACATCAGCTATGAAGCATTCTCCCAACCTGAATAAGTATGTGTTTGCATTAATTTACCAAAGATCTGGGGGACTATCATTTTAAGATCTAATAGCCAGATTTCTCAGAATTAGCTTTGTGGTTATCTAACCTATAGAGGGTGTGGCACGTAAGGTTATTAGGTGTCAGTTAAAATTTAAATTGTTTCTACAATTACTTGGTTTAGTGCTGTGTGTGTCACAGTTTCATTGTGCTCTGATGATGCTAGGTGGAAAACTAGTGAAATATTAATGAGTTTAATAAATGTATTTTTTTCCTCTCGGTGTTACTTATACTGTTAAGCTTTATGGTTTTGATATTTGTTTATAATGACAGTGAAGAAATTGAGTGTTTTTTTTTTTTCCCATTAAAGTGACTCAAGACATAAGTATTAGAAGCAAAAACATGACAAAAAATAGTATATCAAAAAAAAGTCTTATCTCTTATAAAATTTTCTTTTTAAGAGAAATTTTAGTAATATAAAAGTAATTAATACATTTTGTAAATAAATACAAGGTAAAAATTAGCCATGGGATTAAACATGATTATGATATTTTAGGTAACCATGGTGGAGTACACAAAAGCCAACATCAGATTAGTGAGATATTTACTTGACCAATGAGCTGGCACAAAATATTTCAAGCTCTGCATGTATGGTGTTTTTAAGCATTCCACTCTGTTTAACAAGGTTTCATTTCTGGTAGTATCTTTTTTTTTTTTTTTAATGAGAAAAAATCAAGTAATAATATAAAATTATATTACTATTACTTAAATGGGATGTAAATAAAATAAGAAACTAAGAAAAGGAAGATCAGAAGGGTAATATTCAGAAAACAGTATGTTAGGATAAAGAAATAAAAATGCTAAAAGATATTTGGATGCTCTTTATAGACCTGACACAACAAACTAGGAATGAAAGATGAAGAAGACAGGATAGAAAATAAAAACAGAAGGAAATAGAGGCAGAAAGAGAGAAATAATGACTTTGGTTGGGGTGGGAATATGGATAAGTGAAAAAAAAAAAAATAATAGGAGTGAAATAAGTATTTAAGAAAAGTGATGAAAACAATAACTGAAAGTGAAATCAGCATTTGGAAGTGAAGTATGTAGATTCTAGGCCTTATGTCAGACCATCTGAGATCTTAGGTTGGACATAAAATCATGTATAAGAGAAGGGTGCATGCTTTTTCTCTCTGTCTCTCTCCCCTTCTCATTATTTGTAGGGATCATTATGAAAGAAATCAATCCCTATAAGCAATGAGAAACAGTGTCGATTTTGACATCAACATTAAATCTAATATCAAAACCATAATTACTATTTTATTATTAGTAGTAGTAGTATTATACTCAGCAGACTCATCATGGGAGGTTCATTCAGCTGACAACATATTTATCATACCAAATCTTAAAATCCTTAACATTCCTTGCATTAACAACATATTCTGGTAATGTGTACCATTTACTGACAATTCTGCATTGTAAAAAAATCTACTCCTCACACACTCCTCTTTGCCACACTCTTATATAACTTCTAGGAATTGCCTCCGGTTCTTCCCCTCCTGCCTTCTACTCTTTTTATAATCCCTCTGGATTAATTCAATAAAATCCTCTCATAGACTTAAATGCTTCTATCATGTTACCTCCTATCCACCAAACTCTGCAATCCACATCTCTTCAACCTCTCCCATAGTCAGCATTCCAGCCCTGATATTGTCTTAGTCGCTTGTCTCTGGAACCTCTCCAATGTTTCCACATCATATTGAAAACTAGGTGTGGTACAATAGTTCAAGTGTGGTCTGACCAGTGCTTTATACAGTGGCACAGCCACTTCCTTATCTCTACATGTTAGAGCACTTCTTATCATAGTGGCACTAAGATGTGCAGTCTTTACAACACTTACATATGCCCTCTAAACTTCAATCTACTGTCAACCATCACTCTGAAATCTTGAATCTCATCCACTTCCCACAATATGGCACCGTTAATATAGTACACAGCTTTATATAGTTAGTAAATTTATGCAGAGGATATTATAATCTTAATAATTCATTACAAGTGTTTAAGTCTAATAAATTTAGTCATCATCATCATCATCATCAAATTCCTGCCATGTACCCTCAAGGGGTGTACAGGATATGACAGTACTACATGAAAAAATTACATCATTACTAACTTCCTATCTACAATTTTCCTCCAAATCAGTCTGTTACTTGTCAAGACTCCAACATTATCAGATCTTATATTTCTATCGTCTAAGGCACTTTGTACTGTATCAACCCACCTATATCTTGGTCTTCCTCTGGGCCGTTTACAGGATATGACAGTACTACATCAAAAAAAAATTACATCATTACTAACTTCCTATCTACAATTTTCCTCCAAATCAGTCTGTTACTTGTCAAGACTCCAACATTATCAGATCTTATATTTCTATCGTCTAATTTAGTTATAAGTAATAAATTTAGTTTAATCCTTTATCCAAGTGTGAGCGAACAAAGTTTGCGGCTGAAAGTGTCTTCAGGACTGGGGTAAGGTGGTACAACACCAGCGCACTCCTTGCAAAGGTGGAGCAAGCTACCAACACTCCTATCTCAGTATCTCCCATAATGCAAAACACATCTCCTTGCAGATATATTTAATTTTATTTTATGCATTAAGGGAAGGGCTGCAACCCAGACTAGTTTTGACCTTTATTGAGGTCCCTTCAGTGGGAGTCAGGCCCAAGTGGAGATACCAGGCAGAAGCATTAGCAGGTCATCTCTACCTATAGGAGTTGCCAAATGGTGTGCCACCCTTTTTTTTTAATAAATTACTCTGGATTTAGAGAAAGATGTTGAAAGTTTATTTTTCACTTGGTTAGAGTATAATAAATTTAGTTTAATCCTTTATCCAAGTGTGAGCAAACAAAGTTTGCGCTTGAAAGTATCTTCACGACTGGGGTGTTGGTAGCTTGCTCCACCTTTGCAAGGAGTGCCCTGGTGTTGTACCACCTTACCCCAGTCCTGAAGATACTTTCAGGCGCAAACTTTGTTTGCTCACACTTGGATAAAGGATTAAACTAAATTTATTATACTCTAACCAAGTGAAAAATAAACTTTCAACATCTTTCTCTAAATCCAGAGTAATTTAAAAAAAAAAAAGTGGCACACCATTTGGCAACTCCTATAGATAGAGATGACCTGCTAATGCTTCTGCTTGGTATCTCCACTTGGGCCTGGCTCCCACTGAAGAGACCTCAATAAAGGTCGAAACTAGTCTGGGTTGCAGCCCTTCCCTTAATGCATAAAATAAAATTAAATATATCTGCAAGGAGATGTGTTTTGCATTATGGGAGATACTGAGATAGGAGTGTTGGTAGCTTGCTCCACCTTTGCAAGGAGTGCGCTGGTGTTGTACCACCTTACCCCAGTCCTGAAGACACTTTCAGCCGCAAACTTTGTTCGCTCACACTTGGATAAAGGATTAAACTAAATTTATTAGACTTAAACACTTGTAATGAATTATTAAGATTATAATATCCTCTGCATAAATTTACTAACTATATAAAGCTGTGTACTATATTAACGGTGCCATATTGTGGGAAGTGGATGAGATTCAAGATTTGAGAGTGATGGTTGACAGTAGATTGAAGTTTAGAGGGCATATGTAAGTGTTGCAAAGACTGCACATCTTAGTGCCACTATGATAAGAAGTGCTCTAACATGTAGGGATAAGGAAGTGGCTGTGCCACTGTATAAAGCACTGGTCAGACCACACTTGAACTATTGTGCCACACCTAGTTTTCAATATGATGTGGAAACATTGGAGAGGTTCCAGAGACAAGCGACTAAGACTATCAACAGCAGCAAACAAAGTTTGTGCTTGAAAGTATCTTCACGACTGGGGTGTTGGTATCTTGCTCCACCTTTGCAAGGAGTGCCCTGGTGTTGTGCCACCTTACCCCAGTCCTGAAGATACTTTCAGGCGCAAACTTTGTTTGCTCACACTTGGATAAAGGATTAAACTAAATTTATTATACTCTAACCAAGTGAAAAATAAACTTTCAACATCTTTCTCTAAATCCAGAGTAATTTATTAAAAAAAAAAGGGTGGCACACCATTTGGCAACTCCTATAGATAGAGATGACCTGCTATTGCTTCTGCTTGGTATCTCCACTTGGGCCTGGCTCCCACTGAAGAGACCTCAATAAATGTCGAAACTAGTCTGGGTTGTGGCCCTTCCCTTAATGCATAACATTAGACATATCCGCAAGGAGATGTGTTTTGCATTATGGGAGATACTGAGATAGGAGTGTTGGTAGCTTTCTCCACCTTTGCAAGGAGTGCCCTGGTGTTATCACCTTACCCCAGTCCTGAAGATACTTTCAGGCGCAAACTTTGTTTGCTCACACTTGGATAAAGGATTAAACTAAATTTATTATACTCTAACCAAGTCAAAAATAAACTTTCAAAGTCTTTAAGTCTCTTTTACTAAATTGAATAGCTGCTTCAATAAATTTGATTTGAAAATAAGCAATAAGAAGACAAACTATGAAAACTGGTAGAAATATGGAAAACATTAACTGTTTTCCATATTCTCTATAGGTTATCAGTAGAGAACCTATAGAGAAGTAAAACATTTCAGCAATTTAAGGACAACTTTTAGTGAAGATAGCAAATTGAATATGAAAATAGCTAACAGAATAAAACCCTTAGTGAATTATTGGCTGAGTGTTAAGAAAACATTGATTGATGCAGCTACGGAAGCATGTGCACAAGCTGTCTGTTATTGCATATTCCCATGCCACTTTGACTGTTTGGATGAAAATCTTCAGTTTCCAGGAAGGAAAATTCTACTGCTTCTGTATGAAATAGATTAACTTATAAAATTCCTGATATGTACCCTCAGAAGTGTAGAAGGATATTATGATACTCCTACATGAAAGTGTGCATCATTACTAACTTCCTGTCGACAGTTTTCCTCAAAATTAATCCATCTTTCAGATCTGGGACTTTTTTTTCCTATCATTCTGTCAAAAAACTTGTTTTGATAACCTTTCTCTCCCATTCATTTTTAGTAATGATACCACCTGAAATTAGCTTAGTCTCACATCACTGAATGGTAACAATGTCATGTTCATGCCTAATATCCTTGTTTTTAATGATTCTACCATTGATACCACCTATGGTCTCCATTCCGTGATCAAGTGTTTTATTTCTAACCCATCTCTTGGATCCAGAATTTAAAATTGGTTTGAGCACTATCTTTTATACAGCTAGTTTAGTGTTTTGACTAATTTCTCTCTTATTCTATATAAATTTAGTCATTTATATGGAATTTCCATGTTTCATTTTCCATCGTCACTAAAAATTGTCTACTTGTAAATAGCTGAATGTTTTGTTTGTTTTATAGGCATCTCCATTCAGGAGATGCAGGAGAAAATATCTTGGATATTTTCATATTGCTAATTTATCACTAATTTTCATCTCACATTTATTACAACAGTTATTCAGTTTAGGGAATCATGCAGATCTGTGCTGGATTATATTTGGGAATATAATACCATCTTCATAAAGAGCTAAGATTAGCATTTTCAATTTTGATATCAAGTTAATGTACCCTCTTATCTCAAACCTAACAATATGAAACCATTTTTTTGTACTTCTTTCAATTGTAACTTCTGACATACAACCCAAATACAGACTATATACAGGGTGTTCGGGATAAATTTGACAGTTTCGTAAGGAAAAAGAAAATCTTCTTTGTATCTATTAAATTTAATGAATTGACAAAAAAAACATTACAGGCAGAGTTAATTACAATACTATCAACAAGATTTACTCAAAATAACCACCATTAGCATCGATCACAGCTTCAATTCTGCTTCGGAACCTCGAACCTCGAACAAGAACCTCGAACAAGCTGATGCTACAGTCTCCCTGGGAAGGGCCGCAAAAACTGTTTTAATTTTATCCATTAACTGGGCTTTTGTATTACTGGAAGTGCGATTGGTGTCTTTTTCAACTGCGCCCCATACAAAATAATCCATGGGGTTAAGGTCTGGGGAGTTTGGAGGCCAAACATTTGGACTGGTGAAGTCGTAGAAATTTTCAGACAACGATTTTTGACTTTTCCCAGAGGTGTGGCAAGGGGCCGAATCCTGCTGCCATACATACGGCCTACCATTGGCTACCCTTGTTATCCAGGGCTTGACTACAGTTAGCAACTCCACGAACAAAGCCCGAATTCCAATGCCAGGGTTCTTCAACACCTGTTCCTGCAGATTTGCGAGGAATTCTGCTGTACGAACGCAATCAGATCGTCTGCTAGGGATCTTTCTTCTTGCTACATCCTCGTAGTCACCATTGCAAGTCTGTAGTTCATGCCTGATTGTCTTTACTATATTCAGGGAGCATTGGGCAGCAGTCGTAATATCCTTATTTTGATGGCGGGCACGAATCATCATGATACAAGTTATTCTCTTCCATGATTCAGGTGGGTTCCAGCTATCCATCCTTTCTGACATCTTGTATATGAATGAAGAAGGGTCCAAACTTTTAAATGAAGAGAAGTGTGTGTTAATACATGTAACTTACGGAAAAATATAATTAATTATAAATATGTCAAATTTATCCCGAACACCCTGTATATATATATATTGGTTTTAAAAAGAATTAAAGTTGAGCCACTCTTACAGGTAAACTGTAGACTTGACTATACAAACATTATTGAAGAAAAATTGAAACAGATTAAAAACAAGAACCAAACCTTTGGGGGGGGGATTTCTCAGTGGCAAACTCTGAAGAAGACATCAAGTGATTCAGCTAGGGAGGTATGTGGTGAAGTTATGTGCAAGGTGTACACAAGAAGCAGTTCTGGAAAAAAAAGAAAGCATACCAAAAAAAGTTCCTAAGAAATAAATCGGCAGATACCCTAAAATAATACAGAGAAAAATGTAAGAGAGCTAAGCTATGTGTAACAGTTGCTAAACAAAAGTCATGGGAAGACTTTGGTAAGAATTTGGAAAATAAATATTGGGAAGGTGGAAATGAAAGACTGTTAAACAAACCAAGCAGTGACAGAACCATACTAGAAAATTTGCAAGAAGAATGTGAAGAGGAGTATATATCAAAACTTGAGGTAGATAAAACTGTCAAAAATTTGAAGAAATGTCGAAAGGCAGATTGAGTAGATGATATTTAAACAGAAATGCTTAAATATGGAAGTAAAAAAATTTTGCAGTGGCTATGCTGCATAATTCAGAATTCCTGGTCAGAAGGTTAAATTCCCAATGATTGGAGTAGAGTTCTCGCCCATCTATTAAAAAAAAAAAAAAAAGGGAATAAAGCTGAATGTGAAAATTACAGAGGAATTTCTCTATTATGTGTTCCAGGGTAAGATTTATGCAAGTATTCTTGAAAAGAGATTAAGAAAAATTATTGAAGAGAAACTTGGAGAAGAACAAGCTGAGTTCAGGCCAAATAGAGGATCATATTTTCACTATAGTTGAGAAATTGTGGGAATGTGACAAGGATCTGTACTTAAGTTTTGTAGATCTGGAAAAATCATATGACAAGGTGCCGAGAGCAGCTTTTCTAAACACTACAATTAAAAGGGGTGAATTGAACATTATACAAAACAATAAATAGTCTATATTTAAGTTGTCAGTCAGCAGTTAGAATTGAAGGAAATACAAGAAGATAGTTTGATGTGACATCAGGGGTGAGACAAAGATGCACATTATCTCCACTCTTATTCATCTATGTATCACATTATGAAAGAAAGTGGCATTAAGCCTGATATTAGAATTGGAGATTTCAGACTTAGCTGTTTGCTCTATGCAGATGATGATTTACTCCTAAACACATCTAGTACAAGACGTTAAGATTCTCTAACAAAATTAAATAACAGCTGTAACAAATTTGGCATTAAAATCACAAATAAAAAGACCAAAACTATAAAAATAGGCAGGTACATAGAAAACTTCAGCTACATTCTGAATCCTATAGAACAGGGGGTGTTCAACCCATCGATCACGGAGTGATTTTTGGCTGATCTCTTGTGTATTCCTCCTTACTTACAAATTTAATTAAAACTGAAAAAATAATATTTTATTTATCATTATTTTGTATTATTTTTAATTTGCTTTAAGTGTATTGTTATTGTTTGTTTATTTTTCATTAAAATTGTCAAATCGGTAATTTTCTTATAAGTCCGGGTAAATTAATTAATTTGGATCAGTGGAAGTCAAACAGCGAGCCGAGTGAATACGATTATAAGCAAAGTGTAAAATTTTAGCTTAAATATTAAATATTCCAAAGCACATTACATCGATGTTTTACTTAGATTAAGTCCCATGTGAATATTGTAATAAAATAAACTTTGTTTGTCTCAGTATAGTTTGTATTAGGTGTTTTTGTAAATAACTGTTTTAAAGCTAGCTTTATATACTGCTTTAATAAGAATATGTTAGAGTGTTAAAAACAAAGGCAATGTTTTTGTCGGCCAAGCTGTACATGACAGCATTAGAAAGATTGTTATTGAAACTTGTATGTATGAGAAAGGCTTGCATGCTCTAAGTGTAAACATCTCAGAAAAGTCAGTCAGAAAGAGTTGAAACAACTTTCCAGTGGCCGGCAACTTGCAATCAAAAGAAAGCAGAGGAGAACAAAAGCCGTGTCGAACTTGAAACTTAAGGTGAAAGACTCATACCGATTCTTTGGGGTTGCCAAACTTCATGCGAGGTCTCAGAGGAGGCCTAATAAAAAGGGACTGAAGCAAGCAGAAGGGGTCCCGGTTCCAGAATTTCTGTCAGAGAGGAGGCTGCCCGGTCCAGAATTGACGTCAGAGAGACTGCCGGATCCACATTGCTTGAGAGAGGAGCTTCTCGGTTCGAGACGTTGCTAGAGAGAGACTACCTACTTCTAGGCCACAGACAAGGTTTCAAATTGCCGGAGAAAAGTTTCCAGGCGAGGTTAATGTCAGACATTCACTGGTGTGTTGCATTTTCATTACAATTTGATGAAACAAACGACTTCACTGATATTGCTTAGTTAATGGTATTTCAAGATTATTCAAGTAAAGAAGAACTTTTGAAAGTTATACCATTATTGGGAAGGACTAGGGGAGAAGACATTTTTTCGGCATTTGATGAATTTGTGAAACAACACAAACTTCCGCTTTTTAAACTTGTGTCTATTACTACTGATGGTGCTCCTGCAATGATAGGTAATAAATCAGTCTTCATTTCATTATGTAAAAACGATGACAAATATCCAGATTTTTTAATGTACCACTGTATTATTCACCAACAACTACTGTGTAGTAAAAGATTAAACACAAAAGATGTTTTGGATATTACATTTAAAATTGTAAATTCTGTTTGAGGAAAAGCCCTGCAACGGCAGTTATTTAAATTATAGGCAGATGATGATAGGGAACTTCTGTTGTACAATAATGTTTGCTGCCTCAGCAGACGTCAATTTTTAGAAAGATTTCTTGTATTAATTCACGATATAAAAAATTTTCTTGATGAAAAAGGAGATATTTATCCACAATTGAGTGATAAAAGATGGTTGTTACCCTTATCATTTTTAGTAGATTTCTGTACGAAATTAAGCAATTTAAATTTAGAGTTACAAGGTGGAGATAAAAAATTTAATTGACATGTTAAGTTCAATAAAAACTTTCCAACAATACTTACTTTTATTAAAGAAAAATACAAATCGCCGCGAATTTAGACATCTCTCCTATTTATTAAAATTTTTTGAACAAAATCGAGAAATGCTTTGCTGATTTAAAAGAATTTATTCGTGAAATAGAATTAGTTGAGGAAGAAATAAATTCAAGATTTTAATAAAACTGAAATGATTGTATCTTTTATCAATAATCCATTTCAAGAAAACTTGAACATCACAGAAATTTCAAATAAAATTAGTGGGTTGTTTGATGTAAACCAAGCTGAAGTAGAACTTGAGATAATGAACATTCAGAATAGTTTACATTTAAAATCAATAAACAATGAAATCATTTGGAAGTATGCACATGAAAAATTCCCAGTATTTACTGATATTGTGCGAAAAATTCTGTCATGTTTCGGATCGACATACTTGTCAGAATCCGCTTTTTCAAATATGACCATCATAAAAATCAATTAAGAAACCAAATTACAAATGATCATTTGGATGATTGTCTGCAATTAGCCATTTCATAACTTGACTATGAAAATATTACGAGGTCCAAACAATGCCAAATTTCACATTAACTTTTTTTTTTTTTTTTTTAAATCGACCAGCATTTCCTGTAACTTGAGTTTTCTAACTTTGGTTTTCCAAAATAGAGAAATAAATATTTTATTCCAATATATTTGTTTTTTTGATGTTGTTGTATTAAAATAATTAAAATTGATAAATAAATTTTTAAATACACAAAGTTTTTAGTTGTGTATTTGTCTATTTTTTTTAGTTGTTTCTTTGTGCCTAATCAGATATCAGTAAAAAAGTAGTAAAAAAGATTGAACACCACTGCTATAGAACAAGTAAAATATTTCGGCTATTTAGGTACAGTTTTTTTTATTGAAGATGACTGACAAGTTAAATCTGGAAATGGACAACAGAATAATCAAAGTTGGTATGGTGGGTATCAAGACAAATAAAGTTATATGGGAGAAGGGAGAAATTAGCCAAAACACTAAACTAGCAGCATACAAGATGGTGTTCAAACTAGTTTTAAATTAGTATCTGAGAGATGGGTTAGAAAAAAAACACTTGATCAAAGACTAGAGACCACAGATCTTTTAGGGAAGTGAACCAGTAGCATATTAAAAATGAAGATCAGAGCTCATTTAAGGTGGTATGGTCACTTAAATAGAGTGGGTGAAGGAAAGGTTAGCAAAGCAGGTGTTTGATGCCAAGATGATAGGATTTTATTTTTTTATGGCATAAAACACAAAGTCATACTGTGCCTAGACATAGGTCACTGCAGTACATATAGTAATTGGTTAGTAGGAAAATCACAAACATCCATACCCTTGGCTGGATTCGAACCTGCAGCTTCTTGGCTGAAAACCATTTGGTCCACTAAGATCGCAGGAAAGAGACCCAGAGGAAGACCAAGATCTCAGTGAATTGATTCAGTCAGAAGTGCCTTAGAAGCAGAAAATGTTAGATATAACAATATTGGATTGCTCACATGTAATAGACTTGTTTGCAGTTAAATTGTTGATAGGAAATTAATAATAACGTAAACTTAATCATGTAGTACTACTCCTTGAAGGTACATATCATGAAATTTGTGACGATGATGTTGCTTTATCCGAGGGTGGTCTGAAAAGTTCTTGGCCTAACAATGAAAAAACAAATTTATAATTTTAAAATTATTTTATTTTTCAACATAATCTCCCTTAAGACTAATACATTTATTCAAGCGATGCTCCAGCACCATTATCCCGTTTCGTAATAAGCAGTGAGATCTGCAAAATACCCCTCTCCAGCTGCAATCACCTCTTGATTCAAATAAAACACTGACCAGCGAGGAAGATTTTAGTTTTGGGAAGAGATAGAAGTCAGAGAGAGCCAAATCTGGGGAATAGGATGGATGTTCCAACAATTCATAGTGCAGATCCCTTAATTTTCCCATTGCCAAAACAACTTGGTGGGCAGGTGCATTGGCCTGATGAAAGACTATTTTTTTCTTCTGCAAATTGGGTCTTTTCTCACGAATTTTTTCTTCTAGTCTGGTTAAAAGATCGAAATAATATTCCCTGGTTATTGTTTTACCCTTTTCAAGATAATTAATAAACAAAATGCCTTTAGCATCCCAAAACACCGATGCCATGATGACCTTTCATGCTGATGGAACTGAGGCACTGAACACTGCTTCTGTCCACTGTTTTGACTGCTGTTTGGATTCTGGTGTTAGTGGTGAATCCAAGTCTCATCCCTAATAAATCGATGCACAAAATCAGTTTTATTCTTGTTAAAACACTCCAAGCACTGATGAGAGATTTTCATGTGAGTTCGTTTTTGATCTGCTCTGTGCAAGTGCAGTACCCATCCTGCACAAAGCTTTTTCATTTGCAATTCTTCATGCAAACTATATCCTACACTTTCTTTTGAAATGCCCATAGTCTTAGCAATTTCACACACTTTGACTTGCTGGTCATCCAATACCATATCGTGCACTTGATCATTTGTTTATTGATGATTTCTGGTGGTGTTGTACTTTTTGAACATCCTTCGCGTGGATCATCTTCAAGGCTAGTATGGCGACGTTTAAAGTTGGCAGCCCATTTCTTAATTGTCAAAAACAAAGGAGAAGAGTGCCTATGAACTTTGAATGAATTTCTTTTGGCGTTAAACCTTCTCTTACAAAGAATTTTATAACCGCATGATACTCAATTTTATCCATTTCAAGGGATACAGACAACACTTTTGCTTCAGACAGCTATAAAAGAAACTACTTGATAGAATGACTTGCGATTTCACATGGATGATTATAACAGATGTACCAACTTAGAAAGAAAAAAAAATCTTGCCGATGGTGTTGCTATCTATGTTCGAGGCCGAGAACATTTCAAACCACCCTCGTATAATGTTCCACTTACACTGTATAATTACAATATTTTGAACAGCTTCTCTCTTGGCACATTTTCACATATATACAGCATATATATATATATATGCTGTATATTTGATTCACACGCAGTGTGAATCAAAATAATGCGAGTGATTTCTCCCTGTTTTTGCAAAGAAACGATTAACAATAGGAAAATGCCAAAAGGAAACTCGAAGAGTTTCAGATTATGCAAGATTACCATCTTTCAGAAAGATGGAGCACCGCTGAATATTCATCACAAAGTCATGTCCCTTTTGAATATTCATTTAACTTCCTGGGAGATGGATAGGCCAAATGGTCCTACAGCCTGGCCTGCATGGTCACCAGATCTTCCCACCCCTAGATTTTTTCCCTCTGGGGGTATGTAAAGGACAGAGTTTATGCACAACCTTAAAAAAAACTTGGTTGATCTGAAGGATCACATTCAGAGCTTTAGAAATGATTGACCATCAGATAAATAAATTTTAACCAAGTGAAAAAACTTTCAAAATGATTGGCAGATGTTGGTTTCTGTGTGGCAAGAAGTCACATTTCATTGAAGTGTGGCATGCAACACATGTGCACATTGAACTTTTAAAAATCAGGTACTAAAACTGTTTCAGTTACTATTTCAACAAATGCAAGTTTCATATTGTTGTGTTCAATAAATGTTTCTAATCGCTTGCATCATTTTGACTCACCCTGTACAGTAGTCTCTCCCTCCCTCCCTTTATCCCCAGGTTTGCTAACTGCAGTTTCAGTTATCTGCAATCAACCCCAGTCCGAAGGTATTAAATGGAAAATTCCTGAAATAAACAATTTATAATTACATCAGCAAAGTGGATATTAGATTCAACATTATTTCAAAGCCGAATGTTTGTAGAAACTATGAAAGTTTTGTAAGTTGACCTGAGAGCTTACGAGAATACAATCATCGCCATTCCCAGTTACCTTAGCTACTTAAGTCAAGTAGGTAGTGCAACTCAGGGATGTCAATGATGTTGAACTTTTAAAAATCAGGTACAAAAACTGTTTCAGTTACTATTTCAACAAATGCAAGTTTCGTATTGTTGTGTTCAATAAATGTTTCTAATCGCTTGCGTTATTTTGACTTGCCCTGTATAGTAGTCCCCCTCCTTTATCCCCAGGTTTGCTAACTGCAGTTTCAGTTATCTGCGATCAACCCCAGTCCAAAGATATTAAATGGAAAATTCCAGAAATAAACAATTTATAATTACATCAGCAAAGTGGACATTGGATGTAATATCCACTTTGCCTATTTAATTTTACATCACCAGAATGAAGCTGTATGGCTCTTTCTTTTAGTAACAGACAATTCAGCTGATCCCAGAAGTTGTCAAACACTAGAGCAACTTGTTGCAAAGGTAGAAAAAGCTACATGCACCTTGCAGCCTTTTGGAAGTCAAGAATATCTGGAATTGCATGGCATTCTGAGTAGTTCTCGGTTATCAGATCGACTGTTGCGGTATCGCAGTGCTTGTGTTCAAGTAACTTAATAATGGCCCCAAAGTGCAAGAGTAGTGATGCTGTAAATTTGGATATGCCAAAGAGCAGCTTAAAAAAAAAAAAAAAAAAAAAAAGTCTGCTGAGGTTGCTAAGATTCCATTCACATTCTGATAACTTTTATTACAGCATGTTGTTATAATTGTTCTATTTTATTACATTATTGTTGTTAATCTCTTAGTGTGCGTAATTTATAAATTAAACTTTATCATAGGTATATTTATGTATAGGAAAAAACATACTGTATATAGGGTTCAGTACTATCTGCTATTTCAGGTATCCGCAGGATGTTTTGGAATGTGTCCCCCCCTGCAGATAAGGGGGGGTACTACTATATATACAATACAGATCTTTTGTTATATTTCCATGTTTTGTCTTAAAGTGAAAATCTGATCCTGACAGCCTCTGAACCACGTTTGTTCTTCTGCAAGTTCCCCTTTCACAGTTTTTCTTGGTCTTTTTTCGAGTAAGTTTGCATAAATCTTATCAGGATACCCGGTAGGGAAATTCCAAAATTTCTATGTAATTCTCATATTGTTGAGAATTGCATAGATAATTCTCATATTGTTGTCTCATATTATTATTATTTGACACCTCCAGGGAGTCCAAGGACTCATTGAGGGAGGGCACCTGCTCTGCAACTCTGTCTCCACTGCTCAATCCACCAACTAACTGCAACTACACCAATGCCATTTACTGCCGACCACCACCACTAGTATTTCCACAGATACTCGCAATGTCCATGCTCACGGCGGGATTTGAATCCGCAGTCTTTTGGCTGGAGATCGGATATGCTAACCACTCGGCCAGCCAGGCTGGCTTTTTTTTTTTAATATATGTACTATGAGAGCTCTGCTCAGTCATCTGGAATTTAACCTTCTGAATTACGTAGCGTAAACCACTATAAAACACTTATGTCTTCATGTTTGAGCATTTTGATTGAATATCATCTACTCCAGATGCCTTTCCACATTTCAGGTTTTTGAATGCTTTTTCCACCTCAAGTATTTATGTACTCCATCATTGTGCTGTCATTGCTTTTTTTTTGTTCAGCAATTTTTCAAACTAATCACTCCAGGCATTTATAATATCTTTATCTTAAGTTATTTTGTGTCACCTTTATCATCTTTTATTCCTTTTACATTATTCTTTCTCCTATTTCTAAACTTTTTCAATAGGCCTCCAGTATACTTTGTGACCTTCCAGATATTTATTTCCTATGTTTTTACATAAGTCTTATCATGACTTGTTTACCTAGTTTAACACGTTGCTTTCCTTTCTTGTATTTTCTCAGTATTCATAGAGTACATGCTGACTCACTGCCAGGAACTTATGAAATGCTTTTTTTTTTCCTTTTTTCTTTTTTGACTGCCTCCTGAACTTCCTCAGTTCACCATGGATCTGATTTTTCTGTTCTTGCAAAAACCTCACTACTTGCTTCTCTAGCTGAGTCAGTCAGTTTTCATTAATGTTTGCCACTGAATCTCCAAGGTTCGGTTCTTGTTTTCAGACTTTTATTTTTTCTTGAATATTTCTTCCTTTGAGTCTACAGTTCACCTTAACTGCTCAACTTTTTTTTTTTTTTTTTACTCTAACATATCCTCTGTGCATCCTTATATCCTGAAGCAGCATGAAGATATTGCCATCAACAATTACAATGAGACTTATTTCTTGTCTCCTTTCCATCTGAATTTGTAGGTATTGTTAGTAATGAATAGTTCATGTCCTGAATCCAGCAGCTGTGTATTATTATTATTATTAGATTTGCTGTCTTCTCCAAATTTTTAAAAAAAATATTTCTGTATGTCTCGTAATCATTTCCTACTCTGCTTTTTAGATTTCCAAGGACCAACTCTTCTTTCTTTGTGGCAGCTCTTCTCTGATGCTTTGAAAAATTACCCCACTTATTAAAACCTCCTGGGGAGGCAAAACACAAATAAGCCTCATTGTCCAATTCCCCATTCTGATATTTACCAACACCACTCTACTCGATATTGGGTGAAATTCCAGATTATCCTCATATTTAGTGCTGAATGCTATGGTTTTCCTTCTTTTTCTTGTTATTTGTTGCTTAGAAGAATCTCATCTGTTTTTTGTCTCTTGTGTTTTATTGTTTTATCATGAACATCTATTATGTTGATCTGGTACTTTGTTTATTCTGCTGCTAGTTCCATTTCTTTTTCCATTGATATCTCTTATATCGATTGTCTCCCTCTTGGACTCTGCTGGCTAACTTATCTAATCTATATGGATTTGAACCTAGTCTTTGCAACCGAAGGGTGTCACTATTAATTAAGCCATGGAGGATCTTAAGCATTCACTTTTTTATGTTATGCAATATATGTAATAAATTTCCTCGTTTAGAGAATGGCCTATCACAAAAAAAAAAGGTGGGTTGATGAGTTTCACAGCCCTTTCATCAATCTTCACCTCTTTGGGAATCTTGTAGACAATATTTCAGTTTTAAATATTAGGATTAGTGTTCGTTGTTGTTGAATGTAGTTAAGATTTGGTTATATCTAATGACCATAAGAATTTCTTAACCTCTTTCTTAGCTTTGAGTTGAGCTAGTCAGACTCAAATCATGATTATTAGAAGTTGCAAATTATGTATAATGATATTGTCAGTACATGAGAAAATTAGAAAATTTTACTGGAGTCATGTCCATCAGTATAATTCTCTGTGGTGCATCATGTATTAATAATAATGACCCCTGTTGTTAAGTTGCATTAGTGAAATCAGCTCTGCATAATTTTTAAAAATACTAAACTGATAGTAGGAGTTTGTTTGCACAGTTTTCAGTCTTTCTTGACCAAACTTGTCTTATCATTCTATTATTCATTTATTTTAATCTTAAAGTTGTTTTAGTATAACATATAAAGTATGACTTAAATGTGTGTCTGCAAGCAAGATTTCCAACAAATAAGTAATTATTATAAATTTATATTTGTCATTTTCATATAGTAAATTGGATGTTATCCATCTGCCCTGTTAGCCCACATGATATCTGACTTATAGGACAAACTGGTCAAAAATTAGCAACTACTATCTGCTAGCTCATTATCAATTTGACGAGTTGCAGTGATGCTCTTTTGTCCTACAAGCCAGATATGAGGATGCCTTGTGGTTGGATAATGTGGAGTGTGTCTATTTTTATATTCTAACATTTCCTTAAAGATGATAGACATTTCTTATTTTTAGGACAAGCTTATAGCAAAAGATAAAAAGAATTTTACAATGACAGGTGGTTGTACAGTACTAGTGGCAGTCTTCATCTTAGGAAAACTGTATATTGCAAATGCTGGAGATAGCAGGTAAAAAAGAAAGTTTTAGATTTATTATTATTTTTAATTTTAATTCACTTATCATCTATACAAAAGGACATTAGGTGGCTGTCTATAAATATTGTAATAGATAGTTTGCATTTATTGAAACATGAAAATCAGCATGTTGGAAACAGGCAGAATATTACTATTAGCTAATAGCATTGTTAGTTCTGAGAAGAACAAACATAACTACTAGAATTATAATAATATTCATAAGGGGTATTAAGTATATATATTTTTTATCTAAAGGACTATTCCATATATGTTGTACAGCCTCTCAGCAGTATTCCAGATTTAAATAAAAAGATGATTGCTTATCAATTTCCAAGTTTGATTGTTCTTTTTTAACAAATTTTAGCACCGCCCTTTAAAACTGAGCCTTCTTTGACCTACATGGATAAATCTTGGGCTGACTTAAAGATTTAACACACACATTTCTTTTTTACTTTATACACTGCTTGGAAAGAAGTCAATGGCCACCCCTACACACACACACACACACACACACACACACACACACACAGGTAAGTTGATTTGTGGCATGTGACGAGTCGTTTATAGCCAGTATAAATTGGAGGAACATGATGCTCCCTAAGTTAGTGTGCAACTGTCCAGGTGAAATGGCTATGAGAAGGGAACTGATGGAATTTAAAGGCATTGTGATATGATGCCATGTTGCAAGCTGATCTCTTTGGCAGATTGTTGACAAATTGGGCCATCCCAGTTTCATCTCAGTAATACCATACTGAGATGGAAGTGCATGGAGTCAACTGCAAGTGCAACCCACCACGCTCACTGAACATGACCATAAGGTGCTACGAAGGATAATATGTAAAAACTACCATTCATTGGCCAATATGTTGAACGTGGAGTTTTCTGGGCATTGACTGGAAGATGAATTTGCACAACAAAATTTAGAACCAAGGTTCACAATGTGTTTTTCATAGTAGGACTGCAATACACCAGCCTCACATGACCCAAACTAACATTGCAGCATCATCTTCAGTGGTGCAGAGATGATGCTGGAATATCAGATGTTGTTTGATATTCCATTGTTATGGAGTGACAAATTATTCCTACACCCTTTACCGAGCAGGTGGAAGGTGTGGCAGATGCCTGGTGAACATCTCTTACCAGATTACATAACTCCAGATTTGAAATTTGGAAGTGGTAGTGAAATGGTATGGTCCCGTTTTTCCTGATTTGTCCTCAGACTTCTGTTTGTGGTGCCACAAACATTGAACTCTGAGAGATATCTGAATATTCTGGCAGTGCAATGCTTCCTACTTTGTGGTGTTTCTACAGAACTGACCATTCTCTTTCAGCAAGACAGTGCACTGTATCATAAGGCTGCTCTTACTGTTCTGTGTGGTTTGTGGACATGAATCACCATGTTTGACTTGCCTCCACAGAGCCCTGATCTCCACTCTATTAAATATCTGTGGAATGAACTGGGCATTGGGTGAGATCAAGAGACACCCCCCCCCCCCAACAGTCCAGGACTTCATTACATGCCTACAGGAAGAGTGGTCCTAAATTCCAATTGTTCGCAGTTGTATGCATGTGGAATTATGCCTTGAAGTATTGCTGCAGTCATCGCAGCAAAAGGTCCTACATCTTAAGGTGGGTGCCATGACTGTTTGTTCCTCACACTATGGTATCTGTTGACATCTTTCCAAGCAGTGTACCCAGCAACACCTAGAAAATAAGTTAATAGTTGAAATTGTAAAATAATTTTTGTGTTAACAAATGTTTAAAATAACAAGATTTATTAAAACTGTATGGTACAGTTCACCTTGAGTAGCTGTGCATTAGGTAATATCTACCAAAACAAAATGTGATTCTTCTCAAGTATATTTGTTCCGATGAACTGCATGTAAGAAATATGAAAATATTGGTATGATATTATTAACATCAGACCTCCAAGGATTCAAAACTTATCATGGGGGTCCTCGATCTCATGCAAATTTGGCTCACTAACTACCCTCAACACACGAACTGAGACTCACTGCCTTGCTCATATACTCCTTATACAGCTTCCAGGTTGGGATGCCCCCCCCCCCACCCAATGGATAATTGCTGGTGTCAATCTGACAGCCAGTCAGCCATTAGTCTGTAGTATTTTTTTTTTTTTTTTACTTCGTTAGTAATTAAATAGGCTACTTGTATATAGAGGTCGATGATTTCACATTGCCTTAGTATCCCATAATTCAAGCACATATCCTTTTGAACATGTATAATGCCGTGCATTATGGGAGGGATCATTATCCAGACCAGTTTTGACCTTTATTGGAGTCTTCTCAGCGGGAGCCAGACCCAGAGGAGATCATCAAATTCCTGCCATGTACCCTTAAGAGGTGTACAGGATATGATAGTACTACATGAAAAAAATTACATCATTACTAACTTCCAATGTACAATTTTCCTCCAAATCAGTCTGTCACTTGTCAAGACTCCAACATTATCAGATTTTATATTTCTATCGTCTAAGGCACTTTGTACCGTATCAATCCACCTATATCTTGGTCTTCCTCTGGGTCGTTTTGCTGCCAACCTGGCAGAGAACACTTGTTTTGCTAATCTTTCTTCGCACATTCTGTTTAAATGACCATACCACCTCAGATTAGCTCTGCTAACTCATTCCTGGATGCTGACAATGTCAAGTTCTTTCGTTATATCCTTGTTTTTAATATGATATTGCCATTGATGCCATCTATTCATGCCTCTAGTCTTTCTCAGGACTCTCATATTTGCAGTCTCTAGTCTTTGGTCAAGTGTTTTACTTCTGACCCAGCTCTCAGATTCATAAGTTAAAACTGGTTTGAACACTGTCTTGTATACATTAATTTAGTGTTCCAACTAATTTCTCTCTTATTCCATATGAATTTATTCAATTGACTTCCTACCATACCAGCTTTGCTGATTCTGTTTTCTATTTCTATATTTAATTTACCATCTTCACTAAAAATCGTGCCTAAGTAGCTGAAATGTTTTATTTGTAACACAGGTTCTCCATTCATAACACAGTTGATATTTTCAATGATTCTGCCTCTTTCCATTGTCTTTTTATTGCTGACCTTCATACCATATTTATTACAACAGTTATTCAATTTAGTCCGGGAATCTTGCAGATTTATTCAGAAGTATAACATCATCCGCATAAAGCAAAGAACTGACATTAACATCTCCAATTTTGATATCATGTTTAATACCACTTTCCTTCATAATGTGATCCATGTAGATAATGAATAAGAGAGGAGATAATGTACATCCTTGTCCCACACCAGATTTAACATTAAACCATCTTCCTGTACTTCCTTCAATTCTAACTGCTGACTTACAACTCAAATAAGGACTAAGTATTGCTTGATATAATGCCCCATTGACACTATATAACTGTAGCGTATTGAATAGCTTCTCTCTTGGCACCTTTTCATATGCCTTTTCCAAATCTACAAAACTTAAATACAGATCTTTGTTATATTTCCATGCTTTCTCAACTATTTGTCGTAAAGTGAAGATCTGATCCTGAGAGCCTCTATTTGGCCTGAATCCAGCTTTTCTTCCATAATTCTTCTCAACCGTTTCTAAACTATACTTGCATAGATCTTGCCAGGAATATTCAGTAGGGAAATACCTCTGTAATTCTCATATTCAGTTTTATTTCCCTTTTTATACATAGGTACTATGAGAGCTCTACTCCAATCATCGGGAATTCGTCCCTCTGTCCAGGCTTTCTGAACTATACAGTGCAGCCACTGTAAGACTTTTATACCACCATACTTCAGCATTTCTGGTCGAATATCATCTACTCCTGCTGCCTTTCCACATTTCAAGCCTTTGATGGCTTTTTCTACTTCAAGTATGGATATGTATTCCTGACTGCATGCCTTTTCAGTGTTTTTTACCACTGTGCTGTCATCACTGCTTGTTTCATTTAGCAGTTTTTCAAAGTAATTACTCCATACTTCAAGGATATCTTTTTTTCTCCCGTTTTCATGTCACCTTTATCATCTCTAACTCCTTTTGCAGCACTCTTTCCTCCATTCCTAAGCTTCTTCAACAACCTCCAAAATATTTTGCCACCTTCTTGATATTTATTTTCTATATTCTTTCCAAAGTCCTCTAATGACTTTTGTATAGCTAGTTTTACACACTGTTTAGCAATCTTGCATTTGTCTTTGTATTCTCTAAGAGCACAAGCTGACTTATTTGCCAGGAACTTTTAAAATGCTTTCTTCTTTTCCTTCATTGCCTCTTTAACTTCCTGTGTCTACCAAGGAGTTCTAATTTTTCTATACTTGCAGACAACTTCACCACATGCTTCTCTAGCTGAATTAATCAGGGCTTTCTTCAAGGCTTGCCACTGAATCTCTAAGTTTTGATTCCTGTTTTCAAACTCATTCATTTTTTCTTTTCTTTTTTTTTTTCTTCAATAATTTTTGTGTATCCCAGAAGAGATACCAAGTGGAATTCATGCAGAAATCACAAAATTTTGCATATACAAGTAACCTGATTGGAAAGAAGCATTATGTGCAAACATTGTTTGTTTGCAATACACTTAGATAAAGGATTAAACAAGAATATAATTTCTTGTGAAGTTTAATTTGCAACCAAGTAAAAAATAAAATAAAACGATCTGTAGTCCAAGGTGTTTTAACAATAAGATGATACACCTTTTTACTACTTGTATATATGACAAATGCACCAAGCCTAGTATATGGTAAGCATAAAGCTAAAACATGAATTTCCTTTAACAAACCAATGCTGACCGTTATATAAATACTACCATTATCAACCCCATTCTGAATCCTAGTCATCACCACCTCAATAAAATCTTAACTACAACTCTAGATGATACATTGATTGGTCTATAATTTGTAGTCTGTATTATTCTCCTATCCCCTTTGTGAAGTGTAAAATTTTACTCTTTCCACTTCTTTGAGACCACCCTGCTGCAAGACTCATTTTTAAACAGTTATGTCACAGGTACCCTTAATTCCCTGGAACATTCTGCTGTCATCCAGATATATGTTGTAAAGTCTTACTGCCTTATTAGCATTAAGGTTACTTAATTCTTCATATGCCTCCTTCTCACTATTGCTTTCTCCTCCATCACATTCTCTACAGTCAAGCTTCTGATGATGTCTCATTCATAAGGATGAAAGTACCCTGAAATTACATGATAGATAATTAAGAGCATAGACATTTTGTGCATGCTGTTTGATATTTTTTTTTTTTCTCAGTTGAATGTCATTTTATTAAATGTAATGATTTTAACATAATGCCGTTATAGATTATGGTATATAATCTATGTTCTATGTTATATGTTCTACAGTGCTCTTTTTGAAATACTATATTTACTTTTATTATTAAGAGAGACCTCCAGGGAGTCAGGAACTCATTGAGAGAGCCACATACTACATGGACCAGCTATCATACTTATTCTAGAATTCGTTCACACTGCTCGCACTCATAACATCCACTGGCAATCCATTCCAATCATACACCATCCTATGAAAAAGAAATCTGGTCCTCGCCCCCTTCTTAGCGGCATTCATTCTCTCTTCTGCATCTATTATTATTACAAAGACTCGTTGAGGGAGGGCACCTGCTCTACAATGCTCCGTCTCCACCTAACCCCACTAACCGCAACTACCTTCATCATCTACATCAGCGGCATCTACCGCCGACCACCACTATTTTCACAGACAATCACAAACATCCATGCCCACGACAGGATTCGAACCTGCAGCCTTTTGGATGGAAAGCAGATACGCTAACCACTTGGCCAATCAGGCCAGCAATCCTCATGCCATCTGCATTTGAAAGAGTTATTCTTTCATAATCATTTTTTCTTTTACTTGCGGTATATTGATAGCATTCATGTGGGTTGTCTTTAGCAATCAGAGCCAGTTTCTTTTCATGCTTTCCACACAACACTTGTGACTATTCTAGCTTGCTGCTTATAATTTTCATAACTGACATCATCCTTATGCACACGGTATTCCTTCCATATCATCCTTTTATTACTAATCTCTTGCTTAATAAGATTACACATCCATTTGACTCTTATCCTATTTATTCTTTGAACTCTCGGGACATGTTCTAATATCTCATCATTTAAGTATTGTTTAAATGCCTCCCATGCACTGTCAATAAGACTGGGCACTTCTGCAAAAGCAATTTGTCCTTTTGCCCATTCACTGACTGTTTTGAATAACATGGCATAAACTTTTATCTTAATGACATGATCAGTTATTTTTCTTTTGTTGGCAGTGTATTTGAGTTCACTGCATTCATATTCTGTCTTGTGATTCTACTAATTTCTTGTTTGTAATTAAAATTTAATTTATGAAGTTTAGTAGTATAATCTTTCCCCTAATTACTAATTTTTACAGCATTAAAAATAAAAAGTCTAAATGTGAATTAATATGCGAATAAATAAAATTAAAATCGACCATTGTATTTGCAAAAAATAAAATATCTAAATGATACACGAAATTACTTTTCTTTTGTTGAGCATATGTATTTGGTCACACAAATAACAAACTAAAACATGATACAATTGCTTCAAAATAAAAGCCAGATTATAATAGGGATGCAAGATAATTTTCATTGACCTTGGCTATTGCATGTCATCATGGTGTTGTACATTAGGTTTACATGCAGTTCATTATACATCTAGTATTATAGTGACAGTCTAAAAATGTGTTGACACTTTTCATTTACTAACTAATGATATGTTTTGCTCTCTTTGGATTGAATTTATGTTTGTTGTCATCTGTAGATTATAACTTTCTCTACCACAGGGCTATTATCTGCAGAGGAACAAAAGTGATACCAATGTCACGTGATTTTACACCAGAATCGGAGAGGGAAAGGATTAGAAAATTGGTAATATATTTTCGATGTCATTATACATTTTTACTGCATGATGCCACTTGGTTTCCTTTCACCTCTTGGTATCATGAGATTAAATGAATTAGTAATTTAGAAAAATTAAACATCATCATATTGTAAAAATAATCATAATTTAAAATTCTGAATATTTTTATGAAATGTTTATGATAGTATGTTTATTAGTTTTAGTTTCATAACACGCATTTGCGATGTGCCCGTTATTGAAATTGTTTTGTCAAAGCGATATGTAAAGCATTTAAAAAAATGTACTTACTGGATTTGATATTTGTATTACTTACAGGAATTTTATTGTAGTTTAAAATTATCAACAGTTGTTTTATGAAGACATTCTCTTGTTGCTAACGGAGACGATGTGTCAGCCATTATACCTAACTTCTTGCTTACCAGTTTCATGGAGTGCGTATGCTCGCCGAGAAGTTTGATGTGCGATTGACAGCTGACAAGTTTGGTATCGAAGCAGCGGGGGAGTAAACAAGATAGCGTTCAAAAGAAAATTAGTACACAAAGTATTTTTTAGGGAGTAAAAATTCAGTTATATTAGGAGACAATATGAATAGAATATTGAAGGATGAGAGTTGTTTTCCTAGTACTAATTGTGCATCTCATTCAAATAGTAGAAAAGGGAATAGTTTTAAAGCTCGTAATTCAAATAAACAGCAAGGGAGAAAATTAAGAAATTTGGGTAAAACAAAACTTAGTGCAGGAAATTTTAGAAATCCCAAGGTCAATAATTCAGATAATGTACAATGTAAGAGTGATGATGATCAAATCGACTCTAACATGGATGAAATTATAGCAGAATATCATAGGTTAGTTAACTTAAATAAAGTTAAATAAAAATAGAGTTAAATAAACCAGAAAAATGTGAAAATACTTGTAATTTAGTTAATAAGGATAAAGAATCTCAGACAGCTATAGAATTTGATTCTGATAGTGATGATTCTGTAGATTTAGGACATAATTCAAGTAGTTTAAATGAAATATTTGAAAAGTATAGAAATAAAATTTGTAAGTATAGTAAATTAGAAGATGTAAATTCTGAATCATATCTAGCATCAGATGATTCTGAAACCAGTGATTCCGAGAGTGTAAATAATGATCAGCAAGAATCACGTTATTTTTTCAGACCTAGGAATAAGCATTAAAAGTTTTTGAAAGTTTATTTTTCACTTGGTTAGAGTATAATAAAATTAGTTTAATTCTTTATCCAAGTGTGAGCAAACAAAGTTTGCGCCTGAAAGTATCTTCAGGACTGGGGTAAGGTGATACAACACCAGGGCAACTCGTTGCAAGGTGGAGCAAGCTACCAACCCTCCTATCTCAGTATCTCCTATAATGCAAAACACATCTCCTTGCGGATATGTCTAATGTTATGCATTAAGGGAAGGGCCACAACTCAGACTAGTTTCGACCTTTATTGAGCTTCCTTCAGTGGGAGCCAGGCCCAAGTGGAGATACTAGGCAGAAGCATTAGCAGGTCATCTCTACCTATAGGAGTTGCCAAATGGTGTGCCACCCTTTTTTAATAAATTACTCTGGATTTAGAGAAAGATGTTGAAAGTTTATTTTTCACTTGGTTAGAGTATAATAAAATTAGTTTAATCCTTTATCCAAGTGTGAGCAAACAAAGTTTGCACCTGAAAGTATCTTCAGGACTGGGGTAAGGTGATACAACACCAGGGCAACTTGTTGCAAAGGTGGAGCAAGCTACCTCTATCTATAGGTAGAGATGACCTGCTAATGCTTCTGCCTGGTATCTCCACTTGGGCCTGGCTCCCACTGAAGAGACCTCAGTAAAGGTCGAAACTAGTCTGGGTAGTGGACCTTCCCTTAATGCATAACATTAGACATATCTGCAAGGAGATGTGTTTTGCATTATAGGAGATACTGAGATAGGAGTGTTGGTAGCTTGCTCCACCCTGCAACGAGTTGCCCTGGTGTTGTATCACCTTACCCCAGTCCTGAAGATATTTCCAGGCACAAACTTTGTTTGCTCACACTTGGATAAAGGATTAAACTAATTTTATTATACATTAAAAGTTTTGTTAATATAGGTTAAATATTTAAAATTTTTTTCAAAAAAATTTTCAGAGAAAGACGAAACTGATGTACGAGGGCTGTTCAATAAGTAATAAGACTAATTTTACTGTCGCGAAACCACTCATCACAATATTAATTTCTGTGTAATAAAGAAATGTTGCTGTCTGTATTAACAAAAGAGGTTGATAGATGACTGATGTGCCAGAGTGTCACGTGACTAAACGCAAGCTTGTTTCGGCTTGCCTATGATCCATGACCAGTCATCGAAATTGAAGCGTCCTTGCAACAGCGTTATGCAATTAAATTTTGTGTGCATTTGCAAAAATCGGCATTGGACACTTTTAACATGATACGCGAAGCTTTCCACAATGAAGCAATGTCAAGGGCAAGTGTTTTTCGCTGGCATAAAACTTTTAAGGAAGGAAGGCAAAATGTGAAAGATCTTGAACGTGAGGGAAGACCTTCAAGACATTGCAGAGACAATGATCAACACAGCAGTGATTATAATCAAGGAGGACCGCAGAATTACAGTACGCCAGCTGCATGGTGTTCTGAATATTTCTGTGGGAAGTGTTCACTCAATCATGGCTGAACATTTGGGACTGAAACGTGTTTGTGCTCGATGGATTCCCAAACTCTTGACACCGGAGCAAATGCAGCATCGAGTGGATGTGTGCACAGAATGGAAAGAAAGACTGGAACAAGAAGGCGACAACTTAAAACTCATCATTACAGCAGATGAACTTGGTTGTATCACTATGACCCTACGATGAGTGAATGAAGTTCACACGACAAAGCAGTGAATGGACGCATCTGTCTTTGCCTACCCCCCCCCCCCCCTAAGAAAGCAAAAACTGTAAAATCAGCTGGTAAAGTTATGACCATAATGTTTTTTGACTACGAAGGCATTGTTTACCAACATGCTGTAGTACCCGGGAATACTGCAAATGGCTCATACTATGTGGATGTTTTATGGACAATGGTACAGCACGTCAAAAGGAAGCGTCCATTGCTAAAGAATGGCAATGGCTTCTTATTGCACCACAATAATGCAAGGCCACATATTGCTGGTTGTGTAATGGACGTTTTGCAGAAGAACAACATAGATATCCTACCACACCCTCCATACAGTCCTGATCTCGCACCGTTCGATTTCTAGCTGTTTCCTCAGCTCAAGAAACCACTAAGAGGCCGCCATTTCGAAAGCAACAAAGCATGTGTAAAAGCTGCGGAGGCAGTTTTGAAAGAACTCTCAAAAAATGGACTTTCACATGTGTTTAAGAAGTGGACGCAATGTTGGGACAAATGCATCACGTCTCACGGTAGTTACTTCGAAAAAGACCATGTAAATGATGACGATTAAAGGTAATCTGTTTTCTGTATAAATATAGTCTTATAACTTATTGAACAGCCTACGTAAAAATAATCATAATTTAAAATTCTGAATATTTTTAAGAATTGTTTATGTTAGTATGTTTATTAGTTTTAGTTTCATAACACGCGTTGTCAGCACTTGTGATGTTCCCGTTATTGAAATTGTTTTGTCAAAGTGATATGTAAAGCATTTAAAAAAATTTATGTACTTACTGGATTTGATATTTGTATTACTTACAGGAATTTTTATTGTAGTTTAAAATTCTCAAAAGTTGTGTTTTATGAAGACATTCTCTTGTCGCTAACGGAGACAACATGTCAGCCATTAAACCTAACTTCTTGCTTACCAGTTTATGGAGTGTCCATGCTCGCTGAGAAGTTTGATGTGTGATTGACAGCTGACAAGTTCAGTATGGAAGTAGCGGGAGAGTAAACAAGATAGCTTTCAGAAGAAAATTAGAACACAAGGCAGCAGATATTTAGATTCGGAAGAAAATTGAGTTTTTTTATGTGACAGTCGGAGGAAAATTAATAGTATATTCCGAAAAAGGAATCGTGGAACTATGAAGTTTAAAGTGGAATAAGTATTGATAAATAAAAAGGAAATATTGCTATGTTTTAAAAGGAATATTCAAGGAAACGCTAATTGGAAGATTTATAGTAGATTCCAAAAAGGGAATCGTAGAACTGTAAATTTTTTAAAGTGGATGAGTTAAGACTGTCAATAAGCATTAGTGAATAAAAGAAGTTGCTATTTACGTTCTAAAGGAATGTTCGAGAAAACTCGGATTAGGAAATTTCGTCTGTCTTAAGGAAGCCGGATCTAACTATTATTTCTACTAAAAAGGAGACAGAATTGAGTCAGGAAGAATTAATATGTGCTACATGAGTGATAAGAAAGGATCCTGTGAAAATGAAGAATAGTCATATATCTTCGGAAAAGGGCCTTGACAGAGAAAGAACTGGCTATGAACATCTTGTCATTGTGAAAACAAAGTGTTTAGTCTAGTCTTAAGTGCAAGTTTATTTTTAAAAGGCCTTGGATCCAATTAATTCTGTACTTAGTCATAGTTATGTAAAGTTGTTTGAAGTGTATATATATATTGTTTGTGTTTTATTAAATGTATTTATTTTGTATTTTGATCTCGAGTCAGTGATCATTTCTGAATTCTGAAAAGAAATAGTAAAAAAGGAGATCATTGCACCAATCGGAGTGAACCCTTGTGCATATAATATATAGGTACACTCTAAAATAAATTTAAAATAATTGTTGAACGGAGATCATTTCTATATACAGGATTAAATTAATAAAAATCCTATATTTAAATAATGGTGCAGCCGGTAGGATTAATGTTATGATAATATCCTCTATATAAAAATCTCTAATATTAACAATATCCTGATATGTATCCTCAAGAGATGTACAAGATACTATAATACTACATGTTTATATTATTACTAACTTCTTATCATTAAATTTCTTCTAAATGAATCTGTTATTTTTGAAGTCTTTAATGTTGTCAAATTTTACATGTTTGTCTTCTAAGGCACTACTAACTACATTAGTTTATGTAGATTGGGTCTTTATTGTGTCATCCTAGGCATTAAACACCAGTCTTTGCTCTCATATCTTTTCCAAATTTGTTGAAGTGACTATCCCGTTTTAGGTTAGTTCTGCTCACACATTCTTGAATGGTTCATTTCTACTAATATCTTCATTTTTCATATTAATCCACCACTGATGCCACTTGTTCATTTCTTTAACATTCCCAGAATTCTGTTGTATCTTTAGTCTTTGATCAACCATTTTATTTGTAACCCATAAGTAAAAATTGTTGTGAACATTGCCTTGTTTGTTGCCAGTACAGTATTTTGGCTAATTTCTCGTTTATTCCATAAATTTTTTTAAACTACTGCCAGAGAAAAATTCCTTATTCTCTTATCTGTTTCATATATAATTTGTCATCTTCACAAAAAATTTGCACCTAAATAGCTGAAATGTTTTACTTGATTTAGATATTCTCTGTTGAGAATGTGGGTAGTGTCTGTATTTATTGAGATTTTCATGCCTTGCTGTAACTATATTTGTTATAGCAGTTATTTAGTTTATTTAGAAGTATCATATCATCTACAGTCAAGTAAAGGACTGAATTCAGTAGCTTTTAGTTTGTTATTAGTTTGAATTCTGGTGACTCAAAAGGGGGTATCCCACTCCCCCTGAGCTCTGGATTGGTAGGCCGGTTCTCCTTGAATTCTGATGATTTGAATTTTGAAGACTCGACACTCAGGTAACCCTGAGTTTCAAAACATTTCAAATAACTTGACAAAAAGCGTTACAAAAAAAGCTTATCATTTTATATTATAGGGTAGATAATTGGGACATTTTGAGAGCTTTTCTTTCTTTTGGCATTTTATCATCCTTTTTCTGTTCTACAAAACTTAAATTCAGACTATTTTTATATTTCTATGGTTTCTTAAATGCTATCAAACTTTCTGCGTACATTCTTCATTACTAACTTTTTTCTTTTCTTTTTTTTTATGTTGGACCCATATACAGGAGGTTGGCTGGTCAACCTATAGTATGTTAGTACCGTATATGGGTGGTGGGTTGTGAAGGAGAAAATTGTTTACATTTGATTTGAACGCCTATATGTTGTGTTCCTTGGGAAATACGTCTGGGGGAAGACTGTTCCACAATACTGCAGTAGCAGGGATGAATGAGGAGGAAAAGAAACTTGTTCTGTGGGTTTCGAGATGTACTGTGAAAGGATGTTGGGCGGCAGCTGTATGTGTTCCAATGGGCTTAGTACAGGGTGGGAAATTATTGATGCTGTTTCAGATTAACATTTCCCATGGAAATATTTATAGAATATACAGATTTCAGAGACCAGGCGTCTATGTGAAAGTGAGGGGGGAGTGGGTTGGTGAGGGATGGGTCATTTATTAGTCTAATTGCTCTCTTCTGTATTGAGTTGAGCATTTTGAGGGAGCTTTTTGGAGCCCCACTCCAGATGTGAGAGCAGTATTTGAGAGCTGGGCGGATTTATGACTTGTGTAGTGTTAACAGCTGTTTAGAGGTGAAGTAGCATCTTGAACGAAAGAGGACGTGTTCCAATGGGCTTAGTACAGGGTGGGAAATTATTAATGCTGTTTCAGATTAGCATTTCCCATGGAAATATTTATAGAATATACAGATTGTGGAGACCAGGCATCTATGTGAAAGTGAGGGGAGTGAGTTGGTGAGGGATGGGTCATTTATTAGTCTAATTGCTCTCCTCTGTATTGAGTCGAGCTTTTTGGAGCCCCACTCCAGATGTGAGAGCAGTATTCCAGAGCTGGACGGATTTGTGACTTGTGTAGTGTTAACAGCTGTTTAGAGGTGAAGTAGTAGCATCTTGAGCAAAAGAGGAAGCCTAGTTTTTTGGAAGCTGAGGATGCAATAGTTGTGATGTGTTTATGCCAAGAGAGGCTTGGTGTCAAGGTAATTCCGAGAAGAGAAATTTCTTCTTGTCTGAGAATTTGAGTGTTATCGAAAACATCACTGTTGGGGAAAATAGTTATTTTTTTTGTGAGAAATAAGACAGAACTGGGTTTTACTAGCATTGAAGTTGATGAGATTATCTCAACCCCATTAGCAGATGGCTTGGAGGTTAGAATTAAGGGCAGTGGTGATTGATGTTCTGTGGGTTGAGGTGAGTTGTGTAGAGTAGAGTTTGTCAAATGAAAGGGAGGAATGTAATGTGCTGTCATCTGCAAAACTGTGTATTGGGTTAGAGGTCAACTGAAGTAGGTCATTGATATATAGAAGGAAGAGGGTCTGTGAGAGAACTGAACCTTGTGAGATACATAACTGCTAAGCTGTTATGTATTGCTCTGTATAATATCTCATTTACATCATACTGGGGGGCACTGCCCCCCCCCCCCCAGTATGATGCTCCTAATCTTTCTCAGGGCTCTCATATCTGTGGTCTCTAGTCTTTGGTCAAGTGTTTTACTTCTAACCCACCTCTCAGATCCATAAGTTAAAATTGGTTTGAACACTGTCTTGTATACAGCTAATTTAGTGTCTTGGCTAATTTCTCTCTTATTCCATATAAATTTATTCAGTTGACTTCCTACCATATTTCTTCCTACCAATTGTTGATTCACTGTTGTCTATTTCCATATTTAATTTATCATCTTCACTAAAAATCGTGCCTAAGTAGCTGAAATGTTTTACTCGTTCTATAAGTTCTCTATTCACAATGCAGTTGATATTTTCAATGTTTCTGCCTATTTTCATTGTCTTTGTCTTTTTAATGCTGACCTTCATACCATATCTGTTACAACAGTTATTCAATTTAGTCAGAGAATCTTGCAGGCTTGTAGCGGATTTATTTAGAAATATAACATCATCCGCATAAAGCAGAGAGCTGACATTAACATCTGCAATTTTGATATCATGTTTAATACCACTTTCCTTCATAATGTGATCCATATAGATAACAAATAACAGAAGGGATAATGTATATCCTTGTCTCACACCAGATTTAACATTAAACCATCTTCCTGTACTTCCTTCAATTCTAATTGCTGACTTACAACTCAAATAAAGACTAAGTATTGCTTGATATAATGCCCCATTGACACCATATAACTGTAGCGTATTGAATAGCTTCTCTCTTGGCACCTTGTCATATGCTTTTTCCAAATCAACAAAACTTAAATACAGATCTTTGTTATATTCCCATGCTTTCTCGACTATTTGTTGTAAAGTGAAGATCTGATCCTGACAGCCTCTATTTGGCCTGAATCCAGCTTGTTCTTCACCTAGCTTTTCTTCCACAATTCTTCTCAACCGTTTCTAAACTATACTTGCATAGATCTTGCCAGGAACACTCAGTAGGGAAATACCTCTGTAATTCTCACATTCAGTTTTATTTCCCTTTTTATATATGGGTACTATGAGAGCTCTACTCCAATCATCAGGAATTCGTCCCTCTGTCCAGGCCTTTCTGAACTATACAGTGCAGCCACTGTACGACTTTTATACCTCCATACTTCAGCATTTCTGGTCGAATATCATCTACTCCTGCTGCCTTTCCACATTTCAGGCTTTTGATGTCTTTTTCTACTTCAAGTATGGATATGTATTCCTGACTGCATGCCTTTTCAGTGTTTTTTACCACTGTGCTATCATCACTGCTTGTTTCATTTAGCAGTTTTTCAAAGTAATTGCTCCATACTTCAAGGATATTTTTTCTCCTCTTTTCATGTCACCTTTATCATATCTAATTCCTTTTACAGCACTCTTCTGAGCTTTCCATTTCTGAGCTTCCTCCAGAATATCTTGCCACCTTCTTGATATTTATTTTCTATGTTCTTGCGAAAGTCCTCTCATGACTTTTGTTTAGCCAGTTTTACACAGTGTTTAGCTTTCTTACATTTGTCTCTGTATTCTCTAAGAGCACAAGCTGATTTATTTGCCAGGAACGTTTGATGTGCTTTCTTCTTTTCCCTCACTGCCCATTTAACTTCTTGTGTCCACCATGGAGTTTTGATTTTTCTATCCTTGCAGACAACCATACCACATGCCTCTCTGGCTGAATCAATCAGTGTTTTCTTCAAGGCTTGCCACTGAATCTCCAAGGTTTGGTTCCTGTTCTCAAACTCTTTCATTTTTTCTTCAATAATCTTTGTGTATTTTAGTCTACAGTTCACATCTGAGAGCTGCTCAACTTTTATTCGCTTTAAAACTTTCTTACATTTCATTCTTTTCAATATGAAATTCAATTTTATCTTGCTCAAGACTAAACGGTGATCACTTCCAATTTCAAACCTCTGTACCCTCTGGTGTCCTGCACCAGGGAGAAAACATCACTATCAACAAAGCATAGTCAATGAGACTTTTCTTATTCCTTGCCTCTTCTCTTCATTTGAATTTGTGCACATATTTATGTTGGAACATTGTGTTAGTAATAACCAGTCCATGTCCTGAACAGGAATCCAACAGGTATTTGCCATTATTATTAGCTTTGCTCCTTTCTCCAAATTTTCCCAAAATATTTTTGTATGTTTGACAATCATTTCCTACTCTGCTATTGGTTGTTAATTTCTATTTCAAATCCCTTGTACAACTTGTATGTTGCACCAGTTGGAAGATATTTTGGTTAGCAGTAAAGTAATCAGTAAGACTTATTATTTCCTTACTTCCTGTGATTTTATGTGAAGTGAAAACAGCATGGGGCAAGATTTAAACATTTAATGCTTTCAGTATTTCATCACAATCACAGACATCACTTGTGGGGGAGGGGGGAAGGATACCATATAAATTGTAACACATACACACTAGCAACACAACATAAAATGAAACTTAGTAGACTGAAATCTGGTATCCTCTGGGTGCACTCTATGGGCTTTAGTTGGAAGCCTAGGTTGATTGATCATATGCCTAAGAATTAATATTTCCTGTATCTTAGGTGTCCATGCGGTTAGCCTAGTGGCTGTGTGCTTCGCAATCATATGCCTCGGGAATGAGTGTCCTAGGTTCAATTCCCATCGGTGATGTGAGGAACTGAAGGATCTTCCTCAACCATAGCCAAGTTAGCCAGTCTTGGGCATGGACAGCAGGATTTTTTCATCCCGCAAAGCTGGCAAACCGGCCTTGAAAACTCAACACTACAGGACATAGGATACACCAGGGCATAGGGCTGACCACCTTATCCTGTGAATGGTTTGAGATCCTTTTGATTAATAAAAAACTCTTGACAATTCAAGGGTTTTTAAAAGACTGTTAAAAAAAAAAAAGAGATGTATCTTAGGTTGATTTTAAGGGCAACTGTAGATTCTAAAACAAGATTCACTTTTTAATATGCTGTGATGGCACCTTAGCACCTTTAAAAATATTTTAATGTTTTTTTTTTATCTTCCTAATATCACACATCACTTCTCCTTTTCCATTCATTCTGGTTACTTCTCTTGGAAGTATAAAATTTACAAATAGATTTATGAGTGTATTGCAGTGGGTTCCTAGCCTCCACCTCTTGCCATTTTTTTTCTCCAGGGAAAGTTTTGAAAAGCATACCTTTGATTCAGCTCCTCTTAAACCCTCCGTCTGGCTACGATATATAGATGATAATGCTCTCTATTTGAACTAATGGCCCAGACACATCCCCCCCCCCCCCCCCCCACACACACTCCATTGCCTCAAGTCATGTTGAAAAGAGACTACCAATAATCTAACTTTTCTAGATGCTTTAGCAATATGCCTTGCTGCAATATATAGAAAACGTGTTAATGCAGGCAGATATATTATTATTATTATTAAGAGTCCTCCAGGGAGTCAGGGACTCATTGAGTGCAGCCATATACTACATGTGACAGCTTTCATACTTGTTTTTGAATTCATTCACTGCTTGTACAAACAACATCCAATGGCAATTCATGCACCACTCTATGAGAGAAAAATCTAGACAGCATTCATTCTTAGCTTTCAAGGATGTCCCCTTGTCCTTTCCTCACCCTCCATAAAATGAAATTCCATCGACCGATTAAATCCTGTATGACCTTTCAGAAATTTGTAAGTCTCAGTCATATCACCCTTCTTTCTCCTGTTTGCTAGTGTCTGCAGTCTACAATTTCTCAATCTGTCTCAGTATTTCATAATCCTATCATTTTTAATACACTCCTTTGCACACTCTTCACTGTATAAGAATCACAATGGAGAACAGACCTGCATACAATAGTTCATGTGAGGTCTTATCAAGGCCTTGTAAAGAGGCAAAATGATATCCTTATCTTTGCATGTCAAAGTTTCTCTCAGCATTGCAATTATCATTTCAGTTGTATTTGCAGTCTTTGCTACATGGTCCCCGAACTTCAACTTCCTGTCCACTGATACTCCAAAATTCTTAGCTATCAGTTTCTTCTAGCATAATCCCACCAATATAATACAATATTGGATATCTAATCACGCCCAAGTTCATGATTTTACATTTAATGACATTGAACTGACGTCCATTTTTTCATGCCGACAATTCCAGCATCTTCTGGAATTGTATTGCATATTAGCTGCATTCCTGATTACCCTACCTGTCAAATCCTTCCCAATGTCATTAATGTACAATATGTTCACAAACTTTTCCATCTTTCCTTCTCAAAAACCCTAACCAATAGAGCCATCAATCTCTGAGACTTCTTTTACAATTGACCTTTAACATGTTTGTCTCGCATTCCTGTCTAGTCTAATGAGTACAATTTCAATAGAATCAGAAAAAATCTTAATCTTACCCCAATTCTTGACCTTCTCCTCAGAAACATTATAGTTTTTTTAATTTGAATAGTCTGTGCACTGCCTTTTAGACTTCAACTTGAAACTATACCAGCTCCTTTTTCTTTCCTTTTGTGTATAGAGTTCATTTTCCTGAAAATTGGTCTGCTGTGGATAAACTGGAAGATCAGACACTTATCTTCTTGGAAGAACATAAAAATACATCTGCGATCATGACTACAGGACACTATGCACACAGTAAAATGGAAAAAGAAAAAAAAAATACCATGCACCTTTGCAGAAATTTCAAAAATGGAAGACTTTAAGAATCTGCAGCTGCTTTTAGAAACAAACCAAATTTAAAGATATGTATTAAACATCCCAGAATATGGAAAACAGTTATCCATGTTATAACATAGGCTTTTGACTAGTACCCATAAAGGACTCCCTTCCCAGTTAAGACTAATAGACTTTTAGTCTATTAAGTTTCACTTTACTTTGTTGCTTGTGTGGGTGGGTTAAAATTTATATTGTACTCCCTTATTATGTTTATGACTGAGATGAAATACTGGAAGCATTAAACGATTGTTGAATTCTTTTCCTGTGCTTTCACTTTAAACCTCAAACATAAGTTCCACCCAGCACTTAAGTCTAAACACACGAATTTGTGGTTTTTATGTTGGAATGTTAGGTTTTATGTTAGTAATGACTAGGCTACATGATGAGCAGAATTCTTTAGGTATCTTCATTTATTATTGGAATTGAATTGTGTCAGAAAGCATATTGGTCTGACTCTTTTCTCCAAATTTTCCTATAATACTTATTATCATGTATGGAATTGATTTTTACTCTACTGCTTGGATCTTCAACAAGAACAAGTTTTCATTTTTTTTTATATTATTATTACTAAAGCCATCAAAGGCTTGAAATGTGGAAAGGCAGCAGGAGTAGATGATATTCGACCAGGAATGCTGAAGTATGGTGGTATAAGAGTCTTACAGTGGCTGCACTGCATAGTTCAGAAAACTTGGACAGAGGGACAAATTCCCGATGATTGGAGTAGAGCTCTCATAGTACCCATATATAAAAAGGGAAATAAAACTGAATGTGAGAATTACAGAGGTATTTCCCTACTGAGTGTTCCTGGCAAGATCTATGCAAGTATAGTTTAGAAATGGTTGAGAAGAATTGTGGAAGTAAAGCTTGGTGAAGAACAAGCTGGATTTAGGCCAAATAGAGGCTGTCAGGATCAGATCTTCACTTTACAACAAATAGTCGAGAAAGCATGGGAATATAACAGAGATCTGTATTTAAGTTTTGTCGATTTGGAAAAGGCATATGATAAGGTGCCAAGAGAGAAGCTATTCAATACACTACAGTTATATGGTGTCAATGGGGCATTGGATCAAGCAATACACAGTCTTTATTTGAGTTGTAAGTCAGCAGTTAGAATTGAAGGAAGTACAGGAAGATGGTTTAATGTTAAATCTAGTGTGAGACAAGGATGTACATTATCCCCTCTGTTATTCATTATCTATATGGATCACATTATGAAGGAAAGTGGTATTAAACATGATATCAAAATTGCAGATGTTAATGTCAGCTTTATGCGGATGATGTTATACTTCTAAATAAATCCGCTACAAGTCTTCAAGATTCTCTGACTAAATTGAATAACTGTTGTAATAGATATGGTATGAAGGTCAGCAATAAAAAGACAAAGACAATGAAAAATCATTGAAAATGTCAACTGTGTTGTGAATGGAGAACCTGTGGAACAAGTGAAACATTTCAGCTACTTATGCACGATTTTTACTGAAGATGGTAAATTAAATATAGAAATAGACAACAGAATCAGCAAAGCTGGTATGGTAGGAAGTCAATTGAATAAATTCATATGGAATAAGAGAGAAATTAGTCGGAACACTAAATTAGCTGTATACAAGACAGTGTTCAAACCAGTTTTAACTTATGGATCTGAGAGCTGGGTCAGAAGAAAAACACTTGACCAAAGACTAGAGACCACAGATACGAGAGTCCTGAGAAAGATTATAGGCGTGAACAGATGGCATCAATGGCAATATCATATTAAAAATGAGGATATTAGGAAAGAACTTGACATTGTCAACATCCAGGAATGCGTTAGCAGAGCTAATCTCAGATGGTATGGTCACTTAAACAGAATGGGCGAAGAAAGATTAGCAAAACAAGTGTTCTCTGCCAGGTTGGCAGCAAAACGACCCAGAGGAAGACCAAGATATAGGTGGATTGATACGGTACAAAGTGCCTTAGATGATAGAAATATAAGATCTGATAAGGTTGAAGCCTTGACAAGTAACAGACTGATTTGGAGGAAAATTGTACATAGGAAGTTAGTAATAATGTAATTTTTTTCATGTAGTACTATCATATCCTGTACATCCCTTGAGGGTACATGGCAGGAATTTGATGATGATGACTATACTATTATTATGCGACACCTCCATTGAGTCCAAAGACTCATCATGGGATGGCACTCTACTTCGCTAAATACATCTCACCTTCTCCACTAATACTTAATTCTCCTACTACGACACTGCTACTGTCAACTTCATCTACCCCCATCATCACCAACAATACAATTTTTTGTCTGTAAATTGCATGTGTTCTGAAGGCCGATTTGTCTCTATGCAGGATGAAAATCCTGATTTTCTGGGAGAAAAAACCCTGCTATCTCCATATGAGATCGGCTAACTCACCTTCAATTGAAAATAAAACCATATAAACATTCCTCTCATCATAATGAGAATCGAACTTAGGCCTTTTCCAATTGAAGGTGCAACGTACTGTCGTTCTTCCGATTTTGCTTAAGAGGCACTTTTTACTCTGAAGGGCTGAGCTTCTTTATTGATATGTATTCATTTCTGGTGTCGATCCAGATGGTTGTGTGATAAACTATAAGACCCTAAGGGAGGGGGGGTTAATTTTTAATATTTTGTGAAATAAGCTTGGTTTACTTAATTGTAATAAAGGCACATGTTTAGCTATAACATGAACAAAGATTAGTTCAAGAACCAAGTATTCATACATAATAATAATGAAATCTTTGGATTTTGACATCAGGTAGCATACATGAATGAGAAGCAAAAGTGGACATTCATTTCTACAGAAAAATATTAATTATTAGCAGGTGAATATCTATAATTAGATAGGTCATCTCCAAGATGCATGTGATTTAGAAGTAGTGGTACTGAATCCCACTTGAGAAAAGTTGCAAATCTACACTACATTATTACAGTGGAAGATAATCCAGAAACCCTATAGAGACTAAATGCCAGTTCATTCAAGCCACTTCATTCTTCTGCTAAGAAGAGCAGAAGTCTGTCACTGGATGATTTCATGCAATTATTGCTATGTGAAATTGTCCAATCTGCTATTATTTCTTACTCGTGTAATTCAGTAGCAGATTACTTTGGAGTAGCAGCTAGTGAAGGCTTTAAGTATGCCTTCAAATCCATATGTAGCTTTCGCATTTGGCTGTACCTTGTTTTCTTTATACACAGTACCAGCCACTGATTTAGAAATTTTTCACATATTTTTGGTTTCTGTATAACTAGGCAACTGCCAATTCTCCATTTCTCTTCAATCCCTGCACATAGTTCTGTGGGAACAGCCTTCATTAAATGCTTCAGTCAATTGCTGCACACAAGTTCTGTTTGTCTGTACAAGCCCTCTCAGACAACAGCAATGTGGGTTATTTTTCCACTGATTAAACACCTGGATATCTCACCTTTTGAAAAACCAGTTAGCTTTGCTGTTTTCAAAATCACAGCTCTGGTGAGATGGGCACCCACAATAAGCCCTTTATTGAACTCTGAAAAATCTTTTGTTTTTCTATTGTGATCAACACTATTGACAATTATTGACCAGCAGCATTCTTTAATAGTTGCTATCAGATCATGTGGTGACAACGTGACCAAGTATTTTACATATACTCTGTGTAAGTGATGTTTATGTACATCTGCATAATGGTTTTTAATTCCGTGGAAGGTATATGTATCTTCGCTAATAATTGAACATTTTTGTTTGTCTGAAGCAGAAAGCCTTCAGTGTTTTAAGTTTTTAAGTGTTATTCTTAACTCTTGATTTTAGTGAGTGGTATTAAAAGGGAATGAACTCCAAACTGCTGCCTTATTTTATTTGTGGAGTAGTTTCTTGTGTATCAAGTATTAACTGTTGCTTCCATTAAGTATATATGTTGATTAGTGCATTTTTCTCCCCTCCCTATTGTTGACAGATTAGCTTATTTTGTTTATTCAGTCAAATTTAAACCTCTTTTTGAAGAAAGAACTGGAGGAGACATATTGAGTCTAGCTGCAAAATTAAATCTTCCTAGAGTTAAACCTAAGCATTGTACATCCATTGCAGCTTTTGCAGGTGATATAAAGAGTGGTAATGATGGATGATGCTAATATGATATTTCAAGTTGAACTGTTTAAGCATTATATGCAGAAAAGATATTGTAGTTTTATTTGTCCAAGTTTGGTTATCTTAATAAGAGAGTTAATTCATATTAAAGAGTAGCAGTTATTAAAGTAGAGAAAACCAAAGATTTAGATTTCTTATTTAGTAAAGAGCTGAAATATGAATCTGCATTATATTATTTAGGTTAGGTAATGACAAAAAAAAAAACCTCTAGAAGAGTGCTGGATAGAAATATGTTAATTCTTTTGCATCTGGATCACTGTGATCATTAAAAAAATATATCGAAAATCAAACATAGCATGCAAAAAACTGATACTTGGGCTCTTAGTGGTAGAGAATGTAGAAATAAGTCACTCAAATGGTATTTTAACTGTACTACATCTTTGTGATGAGCCATTCTGTATAGATCATAATGTGTAAGGCTGGAAAGAAAAAATTTGGTTGTGGTATATAAAGTAGTTCAAAAAACAACAAAAAAAAAAGATAGGAGGATACTGCTTAAAGACTACCTTAATAATAATAGCAAGTTCACGGAATTGGAAAGAATTAAGAATCAATTTTCTGATTTTCAGTTGGTAATAAAAGTAAATGATTGATTTTTATGGAACTGAATTGAATTCTTGAAGTATTTCCCATACTGAATAAGAATAATTCTTTTGTGACTTCCCCACAAAAGGACCATTTCCTTGCATCTTGCTTTATGAAGTTCTCTCATTATTTTCAGAGTAGCCTTTCATTTTATTAAAAATTAAGAGCTTACTAGCTAAGTTTATAAAAAGTAATTTCCCTTTCATGTGTTTCACTGAAAAACTACCAAGAAATTATTTTTTGCATAATTTTTTCATTTTCACTCAGGGTCTACTACGTCCAGAATTACTTAAGGGGGAGTTTACTTATCTAGAATTTATACGACGTCCAGTTAGAAAAGATCTGGGAAAAAAGTTACTTTATAGAGATGCTTACATGACTGGATGGTAAGTAGTGTGTTTGTGGTCTAGAAAAACACAATTTAAAAATACAGCGAGATAACATTTTACTGGGGATGATTCTTTTTTACACTAAATTAATGAAAATATTGATTTTTGTATTTAAATCATTTCAAGAAACTACTCATTTTATAAAAATTGTTGAAATAATTCTCTGCATAGGTAATTAAAGAAGTGATGGTCAAATATCATTCTTCCTTTATGTTTATGACAGCCACCCAATCCATGTAAGGTTGGAAACTTATATCAGCATATTATACTGTGTGGAGAGACAGTTTAAATAAACCACCAACAACCTAACTGTTTAGCCTAAACTTGGTCATTCTGGTTTTTAGTGAAACACAAGATAAAGCCTTTATCATTGTTCAGCCTTTATTCAAGATAAAGGCTGAACAGTGAAAATCACTTATAAGTGCAATTAAATCTCTTTATATATCTTGCTTTAGTATTTAGGTCTTCATTGGAATTTAATATGGGATAGCCGGCTAACAACACTGAGGTAACAGACATTTGTGTGTCTGCATAGTAGAATTATAAAAATGTCCATGCAATTTGGACTCGGAAAAAACTATGTATTGTTTATTCCTCCTGCCAAGCTTTTAAGTCCCATGTATGTAAAATATCATAAAATGAGAATTATTTCTATTCTGTCAGTGTACATCTGATTTCATCAACATTGGATAACTATATAATTTTGAAAGATATACTTGATATAAACTTTGTTTTAAATTCTCTTTAGATTTTGATGTATTAGAGGGTAGGGTAATCAAGCAGTAGTTCTAAAGATTTTATATTTTGCTAAAGTTGGAATGAATTAAATTATTTTCTAAAACTACTTTTACTATTTTTTTTTTTAAATTCAAATCTAACAAAAAAAAAAAAGAGTTGGGAAATCAACTATTTTAAGCAATGAACATTACATATGCTCTTATAATAGGATAATAGATGCTTATTGTTCTCTCTATCTTTGGTTGTCTAGTTTTGCAGCATCCAAATTTCTTCAGTGCAGTGCATGCCTATTGCTAAATGCTTGTACTTATGTAACACTGCTTTGATATCAAATGCAGTAAATTTTAAGATTGAGTGAGAGAGATCTAGCTCTTTGAGAATAAGGACTCCTCAACCACCATCAGTTGGTATAATGACAGTTTAGAAACTTGTATGCTGTAGCATCATTAAAGAACATCCTTCAAAAGACCTAGTAGCTCATTTTTGCAGTAAAAAAGTGTTTTCAATTAAATGATTCCTAACAAATCTGCACCATACATTTACTGTCACTGCTAGTGAGGATTGCCACCAACACCCATAAATACTAATGACAAGTATTATTCATTTCTTCTCAAGTAATTCACCAACCTGTTTTGCTCATGAATAAAACATCATCAAGATTTGTGAGCATGAAATGAAATGTTCATTAACAGACTATAATCTGTCTCCTTAAGTACTGTACTTCATGCAAATGATATGGATGCAAATGTACTTACTGCTTTCAGAAATGGTTATTTTAGAACCCCAAAGCATCCAGATATTCACAGAATACTTTTGCAGAACTGTGTTATGTTGCTTCAAGCAGCATAACACAGTTTGAACTTGGTTGATTAATAAAAAATTTAGATACAACACTAAATAATCCTTTTCCTTGCAAGCATCAGTGCATTAATCAAAACTTAATTAGGGATGATTTTGTTAATGGATGTCAGTGTACCCTCATTTAAAACTTGGTAGTCATATTTTCAACAGAAGCACACAAACAAAATTATTCAAACTCAGCAACACATATTGGGTTGATGCAGTTTTTATTTTATGGTGAACCCATCCATGAGAGATTGGTCAACCTGTAGTACACTAGTACTGTGGGTGTGCAAGAAGGAACTTGTTCACATTTATCTTGATGGCTATGGATGGTATTCCTTGGGAAAATAATCTAAATTGGCAGACTATTCTAGAGGGATACAGTGAAAGGAGTGAATGAAGAGGAGGAGAAATTTGTTCTGTAAGTTTGTAGATGAATGGTGAGGGAGTGTTCATTAATTACTATATGCATTTAAACTCATTTGACAGAGTTGGAGGTATTATTGATGCTAATTCTGACGAACAATGGCTGTTGAAATATCTGTAGAAGATACAAGCAGCAGAAACTGTCCTGTGTTTGTGAAAGTGAGTAGAACCACTGCATTGGTTGTATACTTAGAGAACTATTCATCGTCAGTCAGAAAGTTGGTAGTCTTACTGTAGAATTTATGGGGAAGACCAAATGATGGGAGTTTACTTTTTTGTCGAGACCTGATCAGAAGCTTTGGAGATATCGTTGGCAACCATTTGGGGCTCACCAAACTTTCCGTGGTATTTGTTCAGATAGGTGACATAAATGAGTAGAATCACCTGTTGACCAACAGTAAGGGAATCCATGCTGGAGGTCACTTATTAACCGAGAGTATTCAAGATACTGTAACAGTTGAGTGTTGAGGGATAATTGTTTCCCTTACTTTAGAAAGAACCCGAGTAAGAGAATTTGGATGGTAATTTGAGGGTATAGATTTCATTTTAGAAATTATGGACTTTACAGCCATGTTATAAATAACAGTTTTAATTTCCCAGTGTTTCGATCTTCGTATTAAGGTCATCATCTGAAGTATATACAAATATATAAGCTGAGTTACATTTCACACAGTAAGATAAAAAAAAACAATGATTTGATCACCGGTTATTTTACTGGCATGACCTCTAGTGAAAAAAAAATACAGATAAAATTACAAATTAATTATTTAGAAAACTACGTCAAAGCTAAATTCTATTTAAGATAACATGAGAGAAACATTCTTCTAATAAATAGTTTTCTTACAGTAACAATGATGTCCTATTTTTAAAATTACAATTGTTATATTAGATTTAGGATTCTGGATTATCTACGGCCCTGTTCATAGTTAACTCTTAGGGAGAAAGGTTCCATGGGTAGAATATGTCCCTTCCATATGCTTGGGATTTTTAGACCATCATTATTGTTCAGATTGGTGTGGTTGATAAGAATCTCACAGGCTTCCTTGAATTTGTGTTCATACCATGTTTTGGTATGATGTAAACAACTGGTGCTTTTCCAGTCAATTCTGAGTAAAGTGTTCAGAGCATGATCAAAAAGGCTAGCTTCACCATAGTTATATTTAATGTGTCGTTTATGTTCCTTTTGTCTGATAGGAATTGTGCATCTTGTTTCCCATATATATGGTAGATTACAGGTGCAATAAATACGGTACCCTCCAAGGTGGGCCATTGGAGGGAGTAGTTCTTTGGATGAGTTGAGTAAGCTTTTTAATTTTGCAGGAGGTTTAAAGGTGGCTCTGAGGTTGTATTTCTGTAGTATTCTGTTTATTTTATCTGATGTCCCTTTAATGTAAGGAATGGTTATAGTGTTATTGTAGTCTGGTCTATCTTTGTTTTTTATTGAGGTGTTGTAGAGAATTTTGTTAATAGTGTTTTGGCTGTAACCATGTTTTAGAAAAGTATTGCTGATAACTTTAAATTCATATTTCAGAGCTTGTTCATTGGAGCAGATCTTCAAAGCCCTGTTTTTTAGAGTATTAATGATGCCCTGGAGTTCTGCATGGAAAGGGAATTGGCAATCACTAACACAATGTACAAACAGCACAAGAGGAGACTGTACACATGGGTAGCACCTGGGAATCGATATAAGAATCAAATTGACTACATTTTAATTGACAGAAGATGGAGGACATTAATCATTAACACCAAAACATTGCCAGGAGCAGATTGTGGATCAGACCATCAATTATTAATCTCTAATTTAAAGATCCATCTGAAAGCAAATAAGAATAACAGCAACAAAAGATATGACTTTTCACAAATAGACAACAAATTTACAATGGACATTGAATCAGAGCTCGAGAAAGAAAAAAGCACACCTCAGGAACAAAGCATTGAATCATATTGGACACACCTAAAATAAACCATTGCAAAATCTGCAGCCAAACACATCCCAATAAAAAAGAATGGTAGTCCATGGATTACAAAAGAAACCCTAGAACTAATTGAAAAAAGGAAACAAATTGGCAAAACCCAAATTACCTGATCCTGAATAAAGCTATTAAGAAATCTTGTCAAAATGATAAAAATAGCTATATCCAAAACATCTGTAAAAAATAAAGTCACTCCAACTCTAATGAAACAGCAGATTTATTCAAGAAGGTTAAGGATATAACCAAAAAATTCAAACCAAAACTTAATATAATTGCAGAGGAAAATGGCAAGATCTTAAATGACACTAATGACATAGCCAGAAGATGGAAAGAGTATTGTGCCAAGCTTTACAAGGATCCAGCTATTCAACAAGAAGACGAAGGAGCTATGGAAACAGAACTGGAGATCCTCATAAGTGAAATAGAACAAGCAATTAAAAAATTAAGGAAAAACAAAGCCCCAGGTCCTGATTCAATACCAGCTGAAATGTTGAAAAACCTTGGAGAGAATGCAGTCAACTGGATACACGATTTATGCAACAAAATCTGGAAGATGGCCGAATGACTGGACCAATTCCACCATTATCCCAATCTACAAAAAAAGCAATCGCAACGACTGTGAAAACTACTGCACCATTGCCCTTATCTCACATACCAGCAAGATTTTACTACACATTATTAAGGAGAGATTACACAGTTTTATAGACCATCAGCTCTCAGAAGAACAAGCAGGATTCAGAAAAGGTCGAGGGACTAGAGATCATATATCTAACATCAGACAAATAATTGAAAAAGCAAGGGAATTCAACTTAAGCCTTTAATCTATGCTTTATAGATTATTCCAAGACCTTTGACTACATGAGGTGGGATGTTTTATGGGATATCATGCAAGAATCAGGAATACCAAACCATCTAATAACCCTCATAAAGAACTTATATCAAGGAAATCAAGCAACAGTAAGAATTGAAAACTCACTGTCCCCTGCATTCCAATTTGAAAAAAGGATCAATACAAGGATGCATACTCTCACCATTATTATTCAAACTTTCAGCGAAACTATAATGAAAAGATTTCTAGAAAAGTGGAATGGAGGCATTAAATTAGGTGGCCGAACAATCACTAACCTACGATATGCAGATGACACAGTGATAATAACAACAAGCGAACAGGAATTAGAATGGGAAAGCCTAAGGCACGGTTTAAGAATAAATCAGGATAAAACAAAAATAATGATTTTAAACAATGTAGAAAAGATAGATGTAGAAGGAATTGAAATTGTCGACCATTTCAACTACCTTGGAGTGATGATAACAAAAAAAAGATGGATGTAAAAAAGAGATAAGAAGAAGAATAGTACTAGCTAAAAAAGCAATGATTGATTTAACCAAGATCTGGAAAGACAGGCACATGTAAAAAGACAAAAATTAAGCTTGTCGAAACCTTAGTTTTTTTTCAATCTTTCTCTATGCTTCTGAGTCTTGGACTATGACAGAAGAAGAATTGGGGTGTTTGAGCTCTGGTGCTGGAGAAGATTGTTAAGAGTGTCTTGGACAGAAAAAAGAACAAACAAAAGTATTCTAGAAGAACTGAATATCTACACAAGACTGATAAACATAATCGAAAAGAGAAGACTGTAATATTTTGGACACATGTAGAAGGGAAGGCAACTGCCTAGAAAAAGTAATCATCCAAGGTAAACTGCATGGGAAAAGAAAGAGGGAACCCCCCCAAACAGGTGGATTGACCAAATATCAAGAATCACCGAACTTAAACTAGAACAAGCAATAAGAGAGGCACAGGAGAGAAAGAAATAGTGAAGCATCATCAGAAAGGTCACGAGTCCTCAGACATGAGATCAGAGAGAGAGAAATTATGCCTAGTTTTTGTGTTGGTGGTGGTAGGAGTTTGTGTATATATTGGCCAATATGTGTCGGTTTCTGGTAAACAGTGAAGGAAAGACTGTAAATGGAAGTGTCTTCTGTTTTTCAATCTCAATTGTGAACTGTGTTTGTGTTGTTTGTGTGGCTAAGGAAAGTATCTAATGTCTGGCGGCTATGGGGTCAGATCGCAAAAACATTGTCAACATATCTAAGCCAGACTTTGGGTTTTAAAGGAGAGGAATCTAGAGCATGTTGCTCAAAATTTTCCATATAAAAGTTAGCAATTGGGGGGGGGGGGGGGAATAATCGCTTTGCCTTCTTTTTGTAGATAGAAAGCGCTTTGCCATACAAAATAACCAGAAAGTAATACATGCACAAAGAGCACTGTGATATCTGGAGGGGATTTGTTCTGTAAAAGGAGGATTGTGTCATTGATTGGAACATTCGTAAAGGGGGTAGAGATGTTAAAACTGACTAATAAATTATCTTTTTCTAATGTAATGTCTTTGATTATGTTTATGAAGTGTTGTGTTTCTGATATAGGAGGGGGGAATGATCTACCAACTTCTTTAGTGTTGCCACTAATTTCTTCGCTAGGTGATAATTCGGGCTGTCTTTACCTTCGACTATTGGCCAGAGTGGTGCGGTTTGTGTATCTTTGATAGACCATAAATTCTCGGCGAATGAGCGTAGTGCGAAAGTAATTTTTTGACTATCTTCGGGTCATATAGTAATTGATTTAAGTAGTTTCTCTGTTTTCTTTTTTATTCTATTGGTTGGGTTGTAGTTAAGAAGTTGGTATGTACTATTTTCCGAGACTAGCAGATTCATTTTTTCTAAATAAGTGGTTTGGTTTAGAATAACGGTGGCACTTCCTCTATCGGCTCTGGTTATTACGATGTTTGGATTTGATTTTAATGATTTCACTGCTGTTAATTCGTGTTTCGTTAAGTTGCTTGTTATTATTTTCTAATGATTTATATTTAAAATGTTGGCTGTTTCTAAATGTATTTTATCTGCTATGTTATTTGGGATGAATCTTTAGCCTCTTTCAATATTACAAATAAAATCCAGTTTGTTCATCTGGGTGCTATGGCAAAATTTAGACCTTTACTGAGTAGCAAGAGTTCATCTTTGTTTAAGGCGTGGTTGCATAGGTTAACTATGTTATTGTTACCTGCAGGTGATTGGTGGCTCCTGTTGTTTCTTGCTTCTGGTTGGTTGTTAACGTTTGCTGTGAAGGAATTCATATATGTCCGTTGGTTTTGTCAATCTTTTAGTCTATGAAATTTGGATATGAGATCTTCTTTCTTAGTTTGAAGGATAACGGACAACATGGCGAACCATGATCTTTTCGAGGATAATCCAAATATCTGCGTTCAAGTAACTTGAAAGTTCAGATTTTACATTTTGTACCTGGTTTTGAATAACAGCCAAGTTTTTTCTCATAGGCTGAATCTGTTCTCTGAGTAACGCTTTCTCCATGCGGTGGTATATTCGTTGCACCTTTGTTGAGGTAAATTTTTTCTTTAGTTTGATGCAATTCGGAATGATATTGCTGTCCTTACAACGTTTTAAAAATGCCAGTCGATTGATCAAACCAGAAATATGAATCTTTAACTTACCATATTGATTGCATCGCTTGTGGGTCAAATCTCCATGAATTATCAGAATCCTTTCTTTTAGCGTTGCATGCTGATCAGCATTTATTTTAGAAATTATAGACTTTACAACCATGTTATAAATAACTATTTTAATTTCCCGACATTTCGACCTTCATATTAAGGTCATCATCTGAGTATATACAAGAAATTATATTTTATATACAAATATAAAAGAAAGGGTATAGATTTCTTGCCATTTTTAGGAATAGATTGAATACGGGCTAATTTTCCAGATGGCAGGATAGTGGGAATAAGTACCAGAATAAGAGAGTGTAAAATGACAATTTTACACTCAACTGTTACACTATCTTGGACAATTGGAGGAATGCCATCAGGGCCAGAAGACCTTTTGGTATCTAGTTTGAGCAAAATTTTTAGCTCTCTGGGCAAAAGGGCACACTGGACATTGAGAGTAGTGTGTGTGTGTGGGGGGGGGGGGGGGGGGATGGTTAACATTTACAAAAATTGGAGCAGTAGGAAGCCAGGAGATTGGCTTTTTCTGTGGGTGATGATGCAACAATGGTGGGAACAATGTTGGACAGAAGTTGCAACTAATTGCATTGGGTAAAGACCAGGATGCAGGTTTCCTGTTTTTGGTTTCTCAGTGTCAGTTTTTGATGTTGATAGTTTTCTTTCACCTATTCTGGACTTTTGCATAGACAGTTTAGGTGGATGTGAGCTAGTTATAGTATGCTTGATTCTTCTCTTGTGCAGCTTTGACACACCTGGGAGAGAAACTTATTCTGGAACAAGGAATAAATGTTTCTGTGCCAATAAGAATTATTTTGGTGATGCATTCAGCACATAGATTTAGGTCAGGTGGCCAGAAGCAATAATATATCCAAGAAAATGTGCAGATTATCCCACTTGACTTTCTTGTAATGCTATACAATGTATGGATGGGAGTGATTGTGTTCATGTCATTTCATGGGAGAAGAGATCAACACTAGATTATTGTCTGAACTACCTAGAGAATGGACTACATACAACTGTGCTTGGATAGGCCATTGGTGAGGAAGTTAGGGTTGTCTGTATTCTGGTAGGCATATGTACTATTTGTGTAAGGTTGTTGGTGATGGCAGATGACGCTACCTGCTTGATCTGCGTAGTTGAAGTAGGAGAGCCAGTTGGTATTGTGGACATTGAAGTCTCTAAGGAAAATGATCTCACTGTTAGAAAAGTTGGATTGAACAATATCAATTCTTAAGGAAATTGAAAAGTTCAGAATGGTTGGTGGCATTAAGATAGCAGTAGAGGCAGCAAATGAATTTCACAGAATGTAGTACAGAGATTTTTATCCAAAGAAGGTGCAAATTCAGTGGCAAGCCCTGAAGAAAACATTGATTCAGCCAGACAGGCATGTGATGAGATTGTCTGCAAGGATAGAAAAATCAGAATTCCATGGTGGACACTGGAAGTTAAAGAGGCTGTGAAAGAAAAGAAGAAAGCATCAAAAATTCCTGGCAAATAAGTCAGCTTGTGCTCTTAGAGAATACAGAGACAATGTAAGAGAGCTAAGCTATGTATGAAGGTAGCTAAACAAAAGTCATGGGATGACTTTGGTAAGAACGTAGAAAATATCAGGAAGGTGGCAAAATATTCTGGAGTCTGTTGAAACAGCTCGAAAATGGAGAAAAGAGATATCCTTGATGAATGCAGTTATTTCGAAAAATTGCTAATTGAAACAAGAAGTGACAGCACAGTGTTAAAAACACTTAGCAGGCATGCAATAATACTTGATGCAATCATAACAGCCATCAAAAGCCTGAAATGTGAAAAGGCAGCAGGAATAGATGATATTTGACCAGAAAGGCTCAAGTATGGAGCAAGAAGGTATAAAAATCTTGCAGTACTGCACTGCATAGTTTACAAAGCCTGGACTGAGGGATGAATTCCTGATGATTGGAGTACAGCTCATAGTATCCATATATAAAAAGGGAAATTATACTGAATGTGAGAATTACAGAGATATTCTTCTTCTACTGAGTGTTCCTGGTTAGATTTATGCAAGTATACTTGAAACATGGTTAAGAAGGATTGTGGAAGGGAAGCTTGGTGAAGAACAAGCTAGATTTGGAACAAATAGAGGCTGTCAGTTTCACATTTTCATTTATGACAAAGAGTAGAGAAGTCATGAGAATATAGCATAAGAAAAGGTGCTAAGAGAAAAAGCTATTCAAAAAACACTAGTTATATGGTGTCAATGGGATATTATGTCAAGCAATACTTAGTCTTTATTTAAGTTGTAAGTCAGCAGTTAGAATTGAAGGAAATCTGGTGTCAGACAAGGATGCACATTATCCCCTCTGTTATTCATTATCTGTATGGATCACATTATGAAGGAAAGCGGCATTAAACCTGATATCAAAATTGGAGATGTTAATCTTAGTTTTTTAATTTATGCAGATGATGTTATACTTTTAAACAAGTTTGCAAGATTCCCCAACTAAATTGAATAACTGTTGTAATAGATTTGCTATGAAAATAGCAATAACAAGACAATGAAAATAGGCAGAAACATTGAAAACATCAACTGCATCATGAATGGAGACCCTATAGAACAAGTAAAGTATTTCAACTACTTAGGCACAATTTTTAATGAAGATAGTAAATTAAATATGTAAATAGACAACAGGATCAATAAAGCTGGTAAGGTAGGAAATCAATTGAATAAATTTATATGGAATAAGAGAGAAATTAGTCAAAACATTAAATTAACTGTATACAAGATAGTGTTGAAACCAATTTTAGCTTATGGATCTGAGAGCTGGGTTAGAAATAAAACACTTGACCAAAGACTAGAAACCACAGATATGAGAGTCCTGAGAAAGATTAGGGGTGTGAACAGATGGCATCAATGGTAATATCATATTAAAAATGAGGATATTATGAAAGAACCTGACGTTGTTAGCATCCAGAAATGTGTTATTCTTGCAGAAAGGCTTATACGCTTCATGATTATTAGGTACTTAAGGAATTGACAGCATATACTAGGAATATATATTAAAGTTTGATTTAATTTATATTTCTAGTATACGTTGTCAATTCCTTAAGTATCTAATAATCAGAAATGTGTTAACAGAGCTAATCTCAGGTGGTATGGTCACTTAAACAGAATGGGAGAAGAAAGATTAGCAAATTAAGTGTTCTCTGTCAGGTTAGCAGGAAAAAGACCCAGAGGAAGACCAAGATGTAGTTGAATTGATATGGTATAAAGTTCCTTAGAAGACAGAAATATAAGATCTGATAATGTTGTAGTTTTGACAGATAACATGTTGATTTGGAGGAAAATTGTTGTTAGGAAGTTAGTAATGATGTAAGTTTTTCATATAGTACAATATAATAATATACTGCACACTCCTTAAGGGCACATGTCAGGAATTTGATGATGAAATATAATTATTTCAAATAATGTGCTCTTTATTTGCAGTACAATATTTTAGCAGTACTTTGTTTTAGATGTTTATTTTGGCAAACTAATTTTGCATTGTCATGTTCTTTCGTTCATGATGTAGGGCCTACAAAACTATCACTGTGGATGACCTAAAGTTTCCGTTAATATTTGGAGAAGGCAAGCGTGTAAGTATAATTCTTTATTGATGTTCAAAACCATGTAAAATTATTCTGTATAATTTATTTCTGTATTTATGAGGGTTGTTCGATAAGTCCGTGCAAAAATGAAGAAAACATAATTTTTTTGGGACAAAAATTTTTTATTTTTCAACATAGTCTCCTTTGAAGTCTATACACTTAGTCCAACGATGCTTAAGTTTTTTGATCCTGTCCATGTAGTATGATTTGTCCAATTCTTCAAAATTGGCAGTTGTTTCGGCAATCACCTCATTGTTTGATGAAAATCTCTTTCCTGCCAGTGATTTTTTTCATGTTTGGAAACAGATATTAGTCAGAGGGAGCCAAATCTGGAGAGTGGGGGGGGGGGGGGGGGCGAAAGGACTTCATAGCGTAAATCGAACAATTTTGCTGTCACAATTGCAGAAGAGTGAGCAGGTGCGTTGTCATGGTGAAAAATAATCTTCTTTTTCACCAAGTGTGGTTGTTTTTCATTTATTTCATTATTAAAACGATCCGGCAAAGACTCATAATACACTCCGGTAATTGTTCTGCTCTTTTCCGAGAAGTCTATGAGGATTATGCCATGAGCATTCCAGAAGATGGTGGCTATAACCTTTCCTGCTGAAGGAACCATTTCCACTTTCTTTGGTGCAGATTCCCCACTTGCAACCCATTGTTTTGACTGTTCTTTGGTCTCAGGCTGGTAGTGATGAATCCATGTTTCATCCAATGTTACAAAAATGCAAAAATTCCTCTGGATTCTGTTAAAACAGCTTCAAGCTGTCATTGCAACAGTTCACACATTGATGCTTTTGATCCAAACATGTACCCATCTTGCGGATAGTTTCTCGCATGTAAAATGTTATGCACGCAGTCATTTGAGTTGCCCACAGCCTTAGCAATTTCACGCACCTTCACTCTTCTATCATCCATCACCATATCATGGATTTTTTCAATAATTTCTGGAGTAGTGACCTACAGGACATCCTGAACGTTCAGCGTCACTTGTGCTCATATGGCCACTTCGAAAGTTACTAAACCACTTATAAACCTTTCTAATCGAAGGTGCAGACTCACCATAATGTTTATTAAGCTTAGCTTTGGTTTCCTGAGCCATTTTGCCTTTCAAAAAGTAATGTTTAATCACTACACGAAATTCTTTCTTATCCATTTTTCACAAATCACGGTACTTGATCGGTTCAAGTGAATGCCAAACACAGAGTAATAGATCTATCTGACTGAAACTTATTATGTGATCCTCCAACAGTTGCCAGCAACTAAAAATAACCTCGATACATACTGGTAGAGGCATCTCCTTAGACTTTGCACGGACTTATCGAACAGCCCTCATAATCATGACATAGAGGTATGATCCTATATATCACAATCTTTACAGATTTAGAATTAGTTATATAGCAAGCTAATGTTTTGGAATCATGTCCCATTTCTGGAGTAGATAAGTGCATCTTCCATGAGATGTGCTTATCTACTTCAGAAAAATTAATATGATTACATGCCACTAACACATTTGTTAGGAAAAATCTGAGTTTGTGTCCTGTCTAAGATGTGAAGAACCTTAATAAGGACATTTCAGCTGAGAGTGAGTTAAGTTAGCAAAACTCATACAGTGGTACAGGGTTTTTTCCTCCTCCAGAACATGCATATCAGAAGAGTATGTGCAGTTAATAGATTATAATATGCTGTAATAAGACATAACCATAGCTTTAATTGCTTTGGCCATAATTCTCGATAAGAACCATGGCAGTAATCAGTAAGTAAATAGATGACTGTAGACAAGCATAAAGTTATATTTTGTAATTCTATTCTTGTATAGCGAATGACATCATTCATTATCCCAAACTGTTGAACCTAGAGTTGTGTTTTGACATATGTTATAGTTTAGTTTAACCTAATTTTGCCATTAAAACAATTCAGTCATTCAGCAATAATGCACAGATGTGTGGTAAATATTAGATATATTTATCACACATCTGCACGAGTTTCCTCGCAAAAATATGGTGTTATCAAATTGGAAGACCACACTATCTGTTCTCCATTTGAAGTGCTGCACAAAGAAATTTCTACCATTAAACAAATTGCCTTTATCAATGGCTACAGCCCAAAAATTATTGAGAATCAGTAGTTTTTTCTCCTCCTCCTCCCACAAGAAGCAATTACTCCTCTGGAATTGGCAGCCCTTATATCAGATCAGCTCCTTGCTGCCATCTACTATGGATATAGTACAACTTTTACTGCTACTTGGAGTCTTTTCAATTCCATGTACTTGCAAGTTTTGGTCAAGGAGGCTGTTATGTCACTAAACTCATTTTTGAATATCTGAATTATTACACAGTTGCTGCTGCAAACCTTGAACCTCTTTAAAGAAAGTGCCGAAGCCATTCTCTGGCACTCTAACCTCATCCTCAGTGACTGATTATTTCTACCAAAAATTTTGGAAATTGCTCTCAGTAAGTGTATTTCTTAGATTTTTGTTTTGTTTTATTTTTATTATTTTTTTTTTTTATTGTTATACACATTCACACATCTAATTTGGATCCAAATAATAGCATATGGCTACCTTGCAACTACATATAAAAAAATAAAAAAAATAAGATTCTCCATTTACCTACATTCTTGCTGCTTGAATTTCCCAATTCTGTTTCATACACTGATAATTTACAATACTTAATCATCATCATGTGTATCAAGGATTTAGGCCTAGCATGGCCTTTTCCGGCCTTAGAAGTCATTGTTGAATCATTTAAGAGGACATCCTGGTTTTCTTTTTCCTAATGGCTTAATTGAATATTTACAGTACTTAAACCAAAATATTTGTATAATTAAGGGTAGTTAATTATATCATGCCACTCTGTTGAGGTGTGTATTTTACTTTTTTTTAATGAGTTTGCTTACCTCTACAACAATGACTCCATTGTAATAGTAATGGTAAGCATAAACTTACAGTATATTAAGAGGCTCAGTTTAGTATGATCATTACTCTCCTGTGTGGGGGTTTTACAGAAATACAATTACTGAAAGCCATTTCCAAAATTTTTGGTAGAGATAATCAGGCACTTTCTTTAAAGATGTTCAGGTTTGCTAGGAAGAACAGAATCTCCACTATATTTATAGTTGATGCAAGTGCTCTACTGTTCTTTAGTGTGTGTTATCTGCACTGGAAGTTGCACTCAGTATGCCAAGAGTTTATATTTATTGGTATCTTCCAAGAAGAAACCATAACTTTTTTTTTTTAATAATGAGAATTCTGCTATCAGTGAAATTTTGAAATCTCCTGTTGTACATTAGTACTTTGGATGGAGTGAAATAAAATTTTTTGGAAACCCTTCTCTAGAAGGCAGATATGGAACTTTTCAAGCTATTCCAGACCTCCACTAAGCAAAGTAGTAATGTTCATACTAGACATTGAAATTCATCTCCTAACTAAAGATATTCACAAAACATCTGGTCTGCAGTGGGATTTAAATCAACAGCAACATATTGTTAGAGTGCTATCCATTCAGCCAACCGGGACAGTTCAACTGCTATTAAGCAAATAACTCCTGCTTAGTTATCTTTATCAGTTTAATGTTGTCGAATATGATTATGCAGTTTGATATTTAAGAAAAAGTATTTTGTGGACAAGTTGGAGTTTGAGCCATGCATTACAAAGGTGGGAAAAATTCCACAAAGGATTATTGCAATGTGAGGAGAACAGATTTCTAAAAAAAAAAAAAAAAAAAAATGAGGTAATTATGATGCTACTTTATAAATTCTGATATAAAAAATTATGCAGACTATGGTGCTTAGTTCAAGTCACCTATGTTACAAGGGAGATGAAGAAAAAGTGGAGCATATAATGGGAAAACAGATAACTAAGATAGCAGAACTGCTGAATAGTCTACCTATGAGGATAGCTTAAGGCAGTGTTTCTCAAACTTCAGATATCTGCGTACCCCTTCTTAAATTTTCATTATTACCAAGTATCCCCTAATTAATTTATTAAAATATATTGATTAGAATTAAATATCTATTTTATTTGAATTTATATGTTCATGTAAACAAAAAATATGATTTCTTTTAAAATTTTGGTTCTCTAGAGATGTCAGACGACACACTCTCATCAATTTGATTTGATCCAGATGCAATATCGACATTTTCTTGTTGGTTACAGCTACTTGTATTTGCTATATTGCTCCCTTTTGGGGGTTTTATAAATCCAATCTTTAACCAATGATCCATACGTAAGAATTTGAAAGCTTAAAAAAAATACTGTATTTACTCGAATATAACTCTAACTTTTTTCCCAGAATTAAAGCTAAAAAATCGTGTTACGAGATACATGCGGGAATTTTCGGAAACTAAAGTTTTCAGAAAAAAAACTGAAAATGGTGTGACTTACCAAGAAGCTCCTACTCACTATCATTACTTTTGGCATCAAGAACAGTTTCTTTGTGTGCATCATCAAAGTCATCTTTCCCATTATTTCAAGCAAAAATTACCAGTAATTTACAAGACTTGAGATATATCATATGAGACCAATCATATGTGAAGAACTGCATATGATTGGTGTGGTATTAACAAAAGATCACGCGAACCAAAGGCAAATTAGCATTTCAACAGTTGAGTTGAAATTCTGTGATTCATTAGTTAGTGCCCTTTTATCTCGGTTGTCTCTAATTGTACTGTTTGTTGAAAAAGTTAATGACTCCTTTAATTATGCATAGCCTAAAATTGCCACGTACCCCCTAACAACCTTTCGCATACCCCCAGGGGTATGCGTACCACACATTGAGAAACACTGGCTTAAGGAAATAAGGATTACAGATCTTGGTGAAGCAGATATACAGTAGAAAATATCATGCTATAAAATTTTATAAGCAATAGGGAAAAGAAAAATAGTCATCTCTAAAAGTTGAGTAAAAATGTAGCTATTATATAATTTTTCCTTGTATATAGGAGTGGTGAATGCCTGTCTTATCAATGAATTAATTTTTTAGGTATGTGTAAAGGGAAGTCTTTGGAATTCTGGGAAGTACCAGTTTAATGATTACAGTTATTGATTTCATGATCAATAACTGTAATCATTAGGGGTGAAAAATTAAAGATAAAGATATTCTAAATGTCTGGAATAATTACTTTGAAAGATTGCAAAATAAAACAAGGAATGACAGAATAGTGGTAGAAACACTCGGCAGGAATGCATACAATACTTGAAGTAGAAAAGACTACTAAGAACCTGAAATTTAGGAAGGCAGCTGGAATAGATTATATTCACTAGAAGTACTTGAATATGGTGGTATAAAAGTTCAGTGGCTACACTGCATAATTCAGAAGGCCTGGTCAGAGGGTTGCATTCTGGATGATTGGAGTAGAGCTCATAGTATCTATAAAAAGGGAAATAAAACTGAATGTGAGAATTACAGAGAAATTTCCCTATTGAGTATTCCTGGTAAGATTTATACAAGTATACTTGAGAAATGGCTGGGATACTTGTGGAAGGGAAGCTTGGTGAAGAACAAGAAGAAAAGTGGTATTAAATCTGATATCAAAATTGGAGATGTTAATCTCAGCCCTTTACTTTATGCGGATGATGTTACACTTCAGAATAGGCAACAAAATTAGCAAAACTGGTATGGTAGGAAGTCAGCTGAATAAATTTATATGGAATAAGAAAGAAATTAGTCAAAACACTAAACTAGCTATATACAAGACGGTGTTCAAACCAATTTTGACTTATAGATCTGAAAGCTGGTTAGAAATAAAATGATCTCTGACTAGAACGAGAGTTCTGAGAAAGATTAAGGGGCTTGAAATGGTATCAATGGCAGTATTATATTAAAAATAAGGATGTTAGGAAAGAACTTGACATTGTTATTATCCAGGAATGTGTTAGCAGAGCTAATCTCAGGTGGTATGACCACTTAAACAGAATGGGAGAGAAAAAAGGTTAGCAAAACAAGGGTTCTTTTTTAGGATGGCAGGAAAAAGTCCCAGATCCAAGTGGATCAATATAGTAAAAAGTGCCTTAAAAGATAAGATTATAAGATTTGGCAATATTGGAGTCTTGGCATGAATTTCACTTGATGAATTACAGGCTCTTATCAATGAACTCCAAATTGCTGGAAAAACAGCTGGCCTAAAGAAGACCCAAATCATGTTTAATAGCTAACCAGAAATAATAAAAATCAATAATGATGAAATTAAACAAATAGATCATTACATATACTTAGGCCAACAGGTATCAATGGAACAAAATATCATGGATGACATTAAAAGACGCATCATGCTTGGGTGGAAAGCATTTGGAAAATTACATTCAATATTTAAAAGCCAACTACCATTATGTCTGAAAAGAAAAGTTTTTAGCCAATGTATTCTTCCTATATTGACATATGGCTGTGAAACATGAACACTAAATGCAAAGGAAATTCAAAAATTAAGAATAACACAATTTAGTATGGAAAGAAGTATGTTGGATATCACAAGACTTGATCACGAAAGGAATATGTGGATAAGGAATCAAACCAAAGTCTCTCTGGCATCATAGGAAGAGTGAAATATCTGAAGTGGTAATGGGCTGGTCAAATTGCTCGAAGACAGGATCAACAATGGGCAAAAGAAGTACTGGATCGGATTCCACAAGAGGAAGAATGACCATGATGTCGACCTAAATCATGGTGGATTGATGATATCAGATTTGCAGGTGTGACATAGCAAAGGAGAGACATGGTCATGCGTGCACGCACGCACGCACGCACGCACACACACACACACATACATATATATAGCAATTTGTAGTATTTATTTCATATTTATATATACTGACTATAACCGAGACTAGAATAACAATTAAATTTATTCAAAACGCAACATGTTTCATCAGATTGTTCGACGTCTTCGGGCATGGGAATATAGAAAGCAAATAAACGCTATAAGAAACATCATATCACTATACAAACAACTATTATAAAATTCAATTAGTTTTTTTTTTTTTTTTTTTTTTTTTTTTCAATTAGGAAATTGTTATGGACCCTCATCACATAAATAATAACCTTAGCTATAATCTACCGGACTCTTTCAGCTCTGCTATCCGATATTGGCAGACTCATGAAAAATCAGACGCACGCAGCTGCTTAACAATAGAACTTCAACATGGACAGCAGCTACAGTTCAAAACTAATTGAATTTTATAATAGTCGTTTGTATAGTGGTAATTCGGGCATGGGAATATAGAAAGCAAATAAACGCTATAAGAAACATCATATCACTATACAAACAACTATTATAAAATTCAATTAGTTTTTTTTTTTTTTTTTTTCAATTAGGAAATTGTTATGGACCCTCATCACATAAATAATAACCTTAGCTATAATCTACCGGACTCTTTCAGCTCTGCTATCCGATATTGGCAGACTCATGAAAAATCAGACGCACGCAGCTGCTTAACAATAGAACTTCAACATGGACAGCAGCTACAGTTCAAAACTAATTGAATTTTATAATAGTCGTTTGTATAGTGGTACGATGTTTCTTATAGTGTTTATTTGCTTTCTATGTTCCCATGCCTGAAGAAGTCGGACAATCCGATGAAACATGTTGCGCTTTGAATAAATTTAATTGTTATTCTAGTCTCGGTTATAGTCAGTATATAAAAATATGTATATGTGTGTGTGTGTGTGTGTGTGTGTGTGTGTGTGTGTGTGTATATATTGCACATATTATTATGACACCTTCACTGAGTCCATGATCTCCTCACTGGAAGACATCACATAATCTATGTTTATAATAATACACATATTGGAAGAAGTAAATAAACAAACTACATTGCAGAATTAATGAAACCTAATAAACTGATTTTAAAAATTATTTTTCCTTAATTGAAGAAGTATTTATTCTATTCATAATACAGTACCAATTTATATGTGCAATGCATATGCTGTTGTAATCATTCTTTCTCAAAAAAAAATTAAATTGATAATAGCACTTTCAAACTTATAGTTTATGGAGAAGTTATAGTCAATATAGTTAATCCAAAAGATGTAGCTTTGGATTCCATTGAATTGACATTCGGAGATCAGTATCTGGCATGCAGTGATATGTGGAGACTAAAGAAATACTTAGTATGTTCATTTGTACTAAATAAGTTAATGTACCTTGCATAATGGTGTATTTTTGATATATCTTACTAATCATATAACAATGACTATCTTCATTTATTTAGAAAATTATTGCTGTAAAAAATTTATTGTTGTGTAATTCCAGTAAAATTGTCTTTCAGTAAAGTCAGGTAAAAGTATTATAAAAACAAATTTGAAGTAACTTGATAATAAATAACAGAAAACATCACAGGCGTATCAATAACAAATAGCTTAGTTAGTATAAATGATTTACGATTGGAACAAAAACATCAGGGGTGCTTCAGGTGCAAAGCTGTATAACTGAGAGATCTCCACATAGCCTTTAAAGGAATGCGGAGACGCGACCAGGGCTTCTGACCTAATGTCCAATCCTCACCATCTCATAGTGCACCCTGTTGGGTATCTACCTGGATACTGAATGAAAGAGGATGGGCTGGCAATTTGGGATTTAGCCGACCAAATTGTATTCTTATTGGCTTAAACCAATATACAAATGATGGTACAAAATGACAAAATTTAATGCCAGCTGGGGCATCGCCCAGTTAAACAAGGTCCCCGTTGTTTTCGCCAGGGAACCAGGGTGAACAGCAAAAAGTCAGCTATTGGAACAAATCTGAAAACACACCCCAACTCAACATCACCAGAGATAAAGATCAGTACTATCAACATAAGAAGCCTGAATTGCAAAGAAATAGAGCTAGCTGAGGAATTAGATAAGTACCAGATTGACATAATAGGAATGACTGAAACAAAAAAGAAAAAACTGGTGAGATCTATCCGAGCAATAAATACAAGATGTTATATTCAGGCAATGACAATAATGGAAAAGGAGTAGCCATAGTATTCAACACAAAATACCAGGCTCATCTTCTTGAATGGCAGGCAGTATCAAGTAGAGTGATTTGGGCAAATATCAGAATGAGGAATTGGACAATGAGACTTATTTGTGCCTATGGTCCCACAGAAGGTTCTACTAAGGTAGAAGTGGAAGAATTTTTTTGATGCTTTAGAGAAAGCAACTGATGCAATGAAAAAGGAAAAATTGGTCCTTGTTGGGGATCTAAATGCAGAGTAGGAAATGATGGTGAGACATACAATCAAATATTTTGGGAAAATTTGGAGAAAAGAGCAAAGCTAATAATAATGGCAAATACCTGTTGGATTTCTGCTCAGGACATGGACTGGTTATTACTAACACCATCTTCCAACATAAAAATGTGCACAAATTCACATGGTGAAAAGCAGCAAGGAATAAGAAAAGTCTCACTGACTATGTTATTGTTGATAGTGAAGTTTTCTCCCTGGTGCAGGACACCAGAGTGTACAGAGGATTTGAAATTGGAAGTGAACACTATTTAGTCTTGAGCAGGATAAAATTGAATTTCATATTGAAAAGAAGAACATGTAAGAAAGTTTTAAAGCGAGTAAAAGTTGAGCAGCTCTCAGATGTGAACTGTAGACTAAAATACACAAAAATTATTGAAGAAAAAATGAAAGAGTTTGAGAACAGGAACCAAACCTTGGAGATTCAGTGGCAATCCTTGAAGAAAGCCCTGACTGATTCAGCTAGGGAGGCATGTGGTATGGTTGTCTGCAAGGATAGAAAAATCAAAACTCCATGGTGGCCAGAGGAAGTTAAATAGGCAGTGAAGGAAAAGAAGAAAGCATATCAAAAGTTCCTGGCAAATAAGTCAGCTTGTGCTCTTAGAGAATACAGAGACATATGTAAGAAAGCTAAACAGTGTGTAAAACTAGCTAAACAAAAGTCATTGGCAAGAACATAGAAAATAAATATCAAGAAGGTGGCAAAATATTCAAAATATTCTGGAGGTTGTTGAAGAAGCTTAGGAATGGAGGAAAAAGTGCTGTAAAAGGAGTTAGAGATGATAAAGGTGACATGAAAATGAGAGAAAAAGATATCCTTGAAGTATGAAGTAATTACTTTGAAAAACTGCTAAATGAAACAAGCAGTGATGACAGCACAGTGGTAAAAAACACTGACCAGGCATGCAGTCAGGAATACATATCCATACTTGAAGTAGAAAAAGCCATCAAAAGCTTGAAATGTGGAAAGGCAGCAGGAGTAGATGATATTCGACCAGAAATGCTGAAGTATGGTGGTATAAAAGTCTTACAGTGGCTGCACTGCATTGTTCAGAAAGCCTGGACAGAGGGACGAATTCCCGATGATTGGAGTAGAGCTCTCATAGTACCCATATATAAAAAGGGAAATAAAACTGAATGTGAGAATTACAGAGGTATTTCCCTATTGAGTGTTCTTGGCAAGATCTATGCAAGTATAGTTTAGAAATGGTTGAGAAGAATTGTGGAAGAAAAGCTGGATTCAGGCCAAATAGAGGCTGTCAGGATCAGATCTTCACTCTACAACAAATAGTCGAGAAAGCATGGGAATATAATAAAGATCTGTATTTAAGTTTTGTCGATTTGGAAAAGGCATATGACGTGCCACGAGAAAAGCTATTCAATACGCTACAGTTATATGGTGTCAATGGGGCATTATATTAATCATTACTTAGTCTTTATATGAGTTGTAAGCAGTTAGAATTGAAGGAAGTACACAAAGATGGTTTAATGTTTAAATCCAGTACAGGTCTGCAAGATTCTCTGATTAAATTGAATAACTGTTGTAATAGATATGGTATGAGGGTCAGCAATAAAAAGAGAATGAAAATAGACAGAATCATTGAAAATGTCAACTGTGTTGTGAATGGAGAACCTGTGGAACATGTAAAACATTTCAGCTACTTAGGCACAATTTTTAGTGAAGATGGTAAATTAAATATAGAAATAGACAACAGAATCAGCAAAGCTGGTATGGTGGGAAGTCAATTGAATAAATTCATATGGAATAAGAGAGAAATTAGTCGGAACACTAAATTAATGTATACAAGACAGTGTTCAAACCAGTTTTAACTTATGAATCTGAGAGCTGGGTCAGAAGTAAAACACTTGACCAAAGACTAGAGACTGCAAATATGAGAGTCCTGAGAAAGACTAGAGGCATGAATAGATGGCATCAATGCATTATCATATTAAAAATGAGGATATTAGGAAAGAACTTGACATTGTCAGCATCCAGGAATGCGTTAGCAGAGCTAATCTGAGGTGGTATGGTCATTTAAACAGAATGTGCGAAGAAAGACTAGCAAAACAAGTGTTCTCTTCCAGGTTAGCAGGAAGACGACCTAGAGGAAGACCAAGATATAGGTAGATTGATACGGTACAAAGTGCCTTAGACGATAGAAATATAGGATCTGATAATA